>NC_142048.1:34981892-35135511 GCF_982192425.1 Myodes glareolus | reverse complement strand
AAGCTGACTCTGAACTCTAATCATTTCAAGCCAGAAGGAGATAATGAGAAAGGCTGTTCATTGAACTCAGAAAGATCATATTCTTTATTGAGATAATTGAGGAGCTAAGATTTGGGGTCATCACTGGAATCTTCATCTCACACATTTTAAATAGCAGAAATATCAACTTGCCCGTGTTTGCCCTGCCAGGGTCTGATGTGTAGGATTTCCACTGTGTGCCTCCCATCTTCCAACAGGGCTATACCTGCAGATAGCCTTGTTGCCGGGTCATGGTAATATGATCCTCATAGGTAATCTAACTAGTGAAATCTCTGTTTTTTTTTTTAACACTAAGTCAGTGATTGAGTCACCCACAAACAAAGAAAAAATTATCACTGATCCTCTTAGCAAGCACTAAATCTTTCATGCTTTAAAGTGTCTGAGCAGAGAAATCAACTACCCTGAGGAAAGATTTGTCTCTACTGGGTAAAGTCTTTCTGTAGATAAAGTGCTGATGATGATGCAAGCCTAAGAACCGGCTGTAGGATGGGAATGATAACCCTCCTGGATAAGGCTAAGTAGAAGGAATTACCCACATGATTCACAGACTTACTTGTACGTGCAGAAATATGCTAATGAAATCAGCAGGAAAATGGTATTTTTGATGAGTAAAGACGCATTTCTTTAGTCTCACAACCATTTTTCTCTTCTTGATAACGCTCTGCCCAGTACAAAGTATTTCCTAAGATAGTTAAGAAGTTACAAATTATCAGTAGAAAGTCTATGATAAGAACATAGGCTTCTCTTGGACCTCTCCTATTCGTATCAACAGAATCCTTACAGTGAAAATGGTTTACTATTTCAACACATTCTTGAACTAATGTATTATCTGGAAATCAAGAACGAAAATGCACTCGTATTCTAGAAGCATTCATCTTTTGTGGAGATGTAAAGAGTTTCTTACCCTTTCCTTATTACCCCAATCAACTGCAGCTTTTGTTGTCATCTCCTTATTTTAGCCTAGTTTCGCCACATAGGAAAATTTATTCCCCATAGCCTTAACCTAAGTAGCTTAGTGCAAACTGTGAGATTACTAAATAGGGATATGAACCCGCAGCTGAACATCCTATTTAACACTACAAATGTCATATAAAGATCCAGGGATATGATTTTGATATGCAGAATACTCAGTCATATATGATCAAACATGTACTCATGTGAGTATTATCACAAAGTCCACCATCTTCCATCTTAAAATTATTTAATGAAAATTAACTTCTTCCCATCTCATATGAAACTAGAGTCTTGGTGCCTTGCGTTGATAAATAAATAATGAACTACAAAAAATGATGTTACTTAGTTGTAGAATTTACACAAAAGTCATAAAATAGCAAAAACTAGAGACATGAACAATGAATGAAATTCTATCACATTAAAAAGAAAATTTCTCCAACCCTAGACTCTAATCAAATGAGTTGAAACAGTTTATTTTCTTTTGTAGTACAATACTTATTTTCCAGTGAGAAGAGAAGTCTCAAAGATATATTCCAGACAATGGGAAACAAATTATGGAAATTGCTTGTAGATTATGCATTGTTCTGCATCATAATACACACCCAAAAATATAGTTATTGCATTTACATTATAGAACCAGAAATTTTAATTTATATTTACTATTCTGTTTAAAACTTTGCCAACATAAAACTTCATTGACTTAAGATCTTCTTTCTATAAACTCCCAAAAGGTTCCCAATTTGTAGATGCAGATACCAAAGTGAGTTGACTCTGGCCACCTGAAGGATATGGCACATCTGTTTGTCCTTTGAACGCATGCACAGGCATCTTTCATTTCATATACTCTTACTTAATTTGGAACCCGGTGGACAATGATGTTCAGACCGTGTTCCTCAGAAACGACTTCTGTGGCAGGGAGTCGTGGCCTTGCCCTTTCGCGTGCCCTTGGTGAGGAAACTAATTGAAGGAATCCTCTGGTGAAACACTTGTAAAAGGAGAATTCTTTGGCAAAACAAATATTAACTGTTAATTTATATTAAAATATGCCTACGGAGGTAGAGCCTATCACCAAGCAGTTCTTGAGGGGCTACTCAGTGTGAAGTGCTTCTCCAAGCACCTAACTAAAAAAAAAAAATGCTCTTTCTGGAGAAAAATGCATTGTGGATGATTTAAGATCTTAATTTTGATTTTTTTTAATAGAAGAATGTTAGGAAAATTGTATTTGCTTTCTGATTTAAACCTTGCAGCATAAAGTTAGGAAAAGAGTTTCCACAGGTAGCATACTAATATTAAATTTCCTCTGTTTCAGGCAAAATGCAATAGAATATTCCTATGACTAAAATAAAGGATGGGTGTCGCTATTTCTGTCTCTTTAAATTGGAGCATCATTTTGGCACTTTTTCCTCTGCCTGAGTAATAATACTTTTTTTAAAAAAAGACTGTAGTTAACTGTATTATTGGCTTTAAAATAATTCTTATCTCAGGAAAAAAATGAGATGAATTTTTCCTATAGATTAAGAGTTAAAGCTGTTATTTCTATTTGGTTAATTTAGTATCAACTCTGAGAATTCAATAACAAACATTATTATTATTTTGATATTCTAATTGAAAGGAAGGAAAAGGCAAACTCAGTCTAATTTTATTGGTTCCTAATCTTTTAAAGGCATAATACACAAGGTTCAAAATTTCCATATATATGGCACTTGGAGGTTGCAAACTCCCTGGCATACTGAAGACTGTTCTGTATGAAGAGAGATGTTGAGTTCCAGGAATAGAGCAGAGGAAGGATGCTCCTAGCTGCTGCCTGCCTGTCAGCCGGTACCCGCTTCCCTGCTAAACTGTCTGAATCCTGTGCTTCTTCTGTTTGCTCTACTGCCCCATACTGTTCTGACAAAACTCATTAATCTTTCTTTAAACCATCAGCACAGCTTTAATATATGTCAACTAAATCCTTGGCAAAATAATTTGTACCACGACCATTTGCTTATTCAATTTACTTACCAAGCAGTGAACTTTCTATAGCTTTCACTTTTATATTGCTACTATACCAAATGAGTAGATTAAGCATTAATGAAGAGACTAAATCAGGCGGTTGACTGCCTTTTACAAAATTATCTAATTTATATCTGAGTATTGTTTCACATAGACCAACTCAAGTCTTCTAGAAGGTATTGGCAATGAGCACAGTGTGAAGCTAAAGAAGTTATAATGTTTGTAATCTGCTACACAAATATAATTTCATAAAAAACCTCAAGGCTCCACGGTATTACTAACTGAAATGTAATAATATAACATCTCATCTCCTGCTTCTCCAAGATATTCACAAGTATTTCTAGTGCTGTTTCTAAATGTAAGTATTTTGTTATAAAAATGTATGCTATTAATATCTAGAATGGCTGAAGAAACACACTATTTAATTGGAATTACACACTGGTAATAGAATCAGCCTCTTTTCAGGAAATGAAAAGTTGCCCTCGGGGAAAGAAGTCTCTTCATCCCTGATTAGCGGAGTACAATTTAGAGATGTGCAAAGCATTCTTTATAAAACGCAATGTTCGCATAACTGCCACTTAGACCCCAGTATAACCAGAAGGCACTGAATATCCTTACATTTCAACCAAATGTCCTTGCTTTTCTTGAAAATACCATGTAAAGATGAAGGAGAGAAAACTATTAATTACTTTATGCAGCTAATGAGCTGGTTTCAATCTTCTAGGATAGGGTCTTATTATCTCCCTCACTTTAAAAAATTTCTCTGCCTCTTAGCATGCTGGCCTGACTATAGTAGAACATTAAAAACATAAGTAAAAATTGTTTCTTATATTTTGTCTTTGGAGCCTACCCTTTAATGTCTGAGACATCTCTCCTGTCTAAAATTTGTCTCTTAAAACTACTAAAATTTGCAAGGATGAAGTGTGCTGGTCTTGGGAATCAGATTCAATGAAAACATCAATTTTTAGTCGAATAGCTGTTTTTAAATACTTGATCAATTAGATGAATTATGAATGGTTTCAGAGATCAGGTAGGTTTCTGACCTAAATTACAGTCTGTCAAAGTTGGGTTAATTTTTTTTTATAGGAGATGTTTTAATATAGTATCTAACTAATGGGACCAAGAATCTAACATAAGGTAAGATGCTTGCTAGTGGCAGACATGGTCAAGTCTGGTTCAGGACTTAAAGACTATCATTGCTTTGTTGGGAGACTGAGATAAAAATCCTGTTCTACCTTCCTTACAATGGCTGTACATTTAACACTAGGGGCCCAAGGGCTCAGGCCAAAGCCCCGGGGGACTTTAGTCTCTCCAGACAATGACTCTTTTGCTGTCTTTAAAGGCAATTTTAACTAAATCTCTATCATTGTAACAAAACTCAAGATTCAAAGGTTAGGATGAAAACCTACAAAGTCAGAGAGATGGAGTAGTAACTGGCTAACTTTCTCTCTTCTCTGGCATCCTGGAAGCCTCTCTCCTTACACACGCCCCAAGGGAAAACAAAACAAAACAAAACAAAAACCTATGCTCTGCTCCTCCTTGCTACTTTCTGTTGACTAGTTGCTAACCCCACCTCTCTGATCTCAGTTTAATTTTATTTAATTAACACAAATGCAATACATTTTAACATCGTTAACGAAATGCAGCATAAACAAATGTAACTGTTTAGCCAAGTTAAGCAAATATTCTACAACATATAAGACTATTTTAAAATGTGATAAAACATAATGTCATGAATGGACAAATATTAGAGGCATATACAAATTTAACCTTATTATTTTAATAAATAATAACAATTTTGTCCCATATTGCATAGTTGTAATCATATTGAGTTGTTGGTTGCTTCTAAGATATTCCATATGTTATAGATTTCACTATTGATCTTAAATGACCTCAGAATGCATAACTATCCTTAGAAAGCAACTTTCTGGAATTCTGATAGATTCAAAAGAAATACAAGTGTTCCTTGTTAAGTATCAAGAGAAGTGGTTTCTCAGGGGCCAATTTAGATAAGTTCATGGGTGAATTAGAACAGAAATTCTACCTTTAATCTAGGCTTGAGCTTAGTCCAGGCCAGATAAGATGAGATGAGGTGGGTTCTCACTGTTATTCTATGAGTGACCTTCAGCTACCATGGCTTGGCCTGCATTAATTCACATATTCTTTAAAGGACACTGCTTTAGCATTAACGACACTAGGTTTGATGCGTACTTAATTAGGAAAAAGAAACTCAGAATGAAACTCATATTTTAGAACAGTGACATTTACAAATTCTGTGGCCATCATTTTTCTTCTTCCTGGCTCCTGAATCTACTAGAAATCTATAGCTCAATTAAAAATAAAGACTGCGTGATTGTCTATGGTGTTATCAAAGTCATAAAAGTTAGCGACAGATAGGAGAAAAATAATTACGAATGCCAAATGTGAGAAGGCACGGTGTCTAGATATATTCTCTAACAGAATTGTTTGAGAACTAGGCTGTCTGTGGAAGTCTAGCTCCATTTCCTTATGGAAATGATCCTCTGCGATCTGATCTTTCAGTTCTCCCTGGAAGGAGTTCATTCATTTCAACACCTTTATGCAGAAATTGTTCGTATTACAGCCACTCTGCCTGTCCTGCTATACTGCTTAATTAGACAGAATGACTTACTGAGAACTTTCAAAAAGTCAGTTGTCCCAGCGTCTGTGTTCAATGGGACTTGGCACATCATTCTTCCATGGACTCTCATAGAAACACCTCTCTGTAGACTAATTGCAAGTTTATAAAGAAAAATGTTTACAAATAAAATTGCTTGAATAGTCTGTTTACAAAGCAACACAAATTACTTTTCAACTTTGACTAAATGGATCACAGTGAGGAAAGAAAATAGAGAGACAATTTTTCTGTTGTTTTAGTTAGATGTCTCTCTTGGTATGTGTTGCTTTTATTAGTTAGTGAAAAAGTTTCTTTAAGCCAATGGCTTAACAGAGTAAAGTCATGTGGGAAATACAAACAGAGATGTAGAGAGAATGTAGGCAGTCAGGGATAAGCCATGTAGCCGCCGCAGGAGATCAACACCTCCACTAGAGCCCACCGAAATTTTATTGGTAGGCCACTACCTTGTGTTGATGCACAGATTTATGGAGATGGGTTAGTTTAGAATATTAGAGCTACCTATAAAATATGCTTAAGCTATTAGCCAAACAATATTGCAAATAATACAGTTTCTGTGTGATAATTTCTGTTCTGAGCAGCCAGGAATGAATGAACAGCCCGCTAATACAACAGTGGGGACCACCAGCATATCTCTCATGCAAGATTTCCAATGAATGTATACAAAACTCTACATTTTTTGTTTTGTATACATTCATTGGAAATGGAATTAAAAGTTTTAAAAAGAATGTATATCTCCTCTATAAGACAGAATTTCAAAATGACACACCAGAAATCTGACTTTTATATTTCATTTCTATTTCTCATCAGCAGTCTATTTATTACTGTGAAAAAATCAGATGTAACTAAATCCCCAAAGCAATTGATTTGGGGAATATGATGTTACATGGGTTGTACCTGACCTACTTAAGTGAACCAGTCTTTCAAAGGAATGTAGCTCTTCTAGGAAAAATCCAAAGCACAAGAGAATATCTCAGTCCTTCATTGCTGCTATAAACTAAGATTGGATAAGTTTAACAACAACAACAATGAAATCATTTTTTCTCAACTTATTTCTATCAGTCCTGGAGACTCAGCTATGTAAATTCATGTTTCAGGTCTGTTAAGGGCCTAACCATCTGTCCTAGTTTAGAGAGGAAGCATATTTCATTCCATAGAAGCTTCCAGTTTCTGATTATGACAAGCAATGATGCTATGAACATAGCTGAGCACATGTCCTTGTGGCACAAGGACCCTAAGAGAGACATACATGATCTAATCTACATGGTGCCATGGCTTGGAATAAACTATTCTCTGATCCTTACTGATTCTTACCTCTATATTGTTTCTTTGGCAGTGACAATAGCCTGGAAACACTGAGTAGTGGTTTTATTCTGCACACCCTGTTTGTTTTACCTTCCGCCATTAGAAATAATAGAAAGCCAAAACCTGGATAATGTGGCTCAATGGAGAACTGACTTTTTAGATTGATGAAATTTGTGGCCCAATAATGAAATAAAAATAATATTTGAAACATCAAAAAATGTATATTGTGATGGAAAAACATACAAAGAGTATGCCTGCTTACTACATGATTGTGGTTAGGAGTCAAACAATAAAATTTCACATATTATTATAGCCAAGAAAACCCTATAGTTTCTTCATTTGGGGAAAGAGGAGTTAGGGCCAGTTATCTCCAGAATTTATTTCAAGTCAAGAGCCCAATATTTAAGTAGCTGGAAAGTAACTGTACATGCCATGATATAAAGAAAAAGTATAGTAGTTAGAAAAAGAGGAAGTATATTGGATTAAGTTCTAGCTTTATAATAAACAAGAAGCACAGTCTTGAGAGAACTATTTTATATTGAGACACACTTTCTATTGTTTGGAAAATAAAACAACATTATTCTAGCCTAAAGCTCTTTGCAAAGATCAAAAGGGTTCTTCTGGGAGTTGACATTCAGAAGGGCAGAATGATAAATTCTCCCATTCTCCCAACAATAGCAATGTAGTACAACTAATGCATACAAACCTCTTCAAAACTCTTGGAATCAACAAGAGTGAAGAGTGTCCATGTCCTCTCTACCCTGGAATTCCTAGAAATCTTAAGCAAGAAATGCTTTGGTTAAACATTTAAATTCTGTAATTTCCAGGATAATAGAAAATTAATAGTACAAACTAATCAATAGTTAAAGAAGCAAATACATAACAGTAATGTGAAAATGATGAAAATAGGATTTTATAATCCAAGGGTTGCAGGAAAAGTTTGAACAAGTTTTAAGAAAGAAGATAAAAATAATCTCCAAGTGCCTAATTTAACTCTCCTGTTCTGAAACAAGGAAAAGTTTAATACTCTGAACTAATTAGAAGCAAATCAAGTTGAATATTGAAAGATCATAAAGGCTGTGTCTTCACACACATACATACACAGGCACACACATGCACACACACAAACACACACACAGCAATTTTTACACATTGGCAATGGACATTTTATAAAATTAGGGAAAGTATACCTTTAACAATAATAAAAGTAATACAATACACAAAATAAGTTTAGCAAAGAAGTTCAAAGCTGAAAAGGGTGTCATACTTAATGAAAATCAGTAAATATCCTGAAAACTCTGACATTACTGTTAGATGCTACAAATTAAAAGACAAAAATATTCATTTAAGTATGATACATATTAAGGTATCAGATCTTAAAGCTGATGTTCATAGTTAGATAATAACTTTTAATATCCCATAATCTATTTTAACAGTTTGCCAGAAATTTATAAACATCAAAATAGAAAAATTTTTCTTTAAAAGTCTTCCAACTCTCAGTTTTAAAACCACGTATAAATTACAGCAAACAGAACAATATAGTACTGGCACTAAGATGTACACACAGGTCACTAGAATGGAATTAGTAAGCAAATAAAGTGAACTGATTCAAACAAGGTATAAATACAATTGACTAGGGAAAGTATTGACTTTAAAGAAATGTTGCTGTAATAACAATATATATATATATATATATATATATATATACAGCTAAATATCTTTTTTATTTTGAGACAGTGTCTCTTGCTGTACCTGAAGTTCACCTATTGAGCTAGACTGGCTAGCCAGTGAGCTTCAAAGATATTTCTGCTTCTGTCTCTGCCTCCTCCCTCCTCCAAGCAGGGCTATGAATTTCTGCTTCGTGGCTGTGGATTCTAGGGATCTGAACTCAGCAGGTCCTTGTACCCACTAAGCCAGTTTCCCAGCCCTTGGGTCTGTTTTCTCTTTAACAGAATGTTTACAGCAGGTGTTTGTTGCTAGCAACAAAAACTAAGAAGTTCTGGTTTTCCCATACATTCTCTGCCCTCTTACAGCTCCTGTCAAAGCATTACATTTTTTTACAGGTGATAAACATACATTGATACATCATTATCACCTAATACCTAGCCATTGTTTGCACTAATCTTCGCTGTTGGTACTGTACATTCTGTTTGGACAAATGTAAAGGGCCAAGTGCCCATCACTATATAATCAGTCAGCATGTTTTCACTGCCTTAAATCCTCTGCTTCACCTATCCATTACTCTAGCTTCGAGAATGACTACTAACTACTGCAAGTAATCTTTTTTATTGATTTTTATTGAGCTCTACGTTTTTCTCTGCTGAATAAATTGTTTTTTAATAAATGGCTTTGGAATTGGTGGAGAGTCTTCAAAACAAAAAAAAAATATTAAAAGCTGATAAACAGTTTAAAAAGTGTTCATAAGATGGACTTCTGGCAGACAGCCATCAGAGGGGTGAGTTTGCTTCTAGCCCATGACAGGAGCCCGGCGAGGAAGAGTTCAGACTTTCCCCGACCCCCTAGATCCCCAGGTCACCCCGCAATGGTGGCTCCATCCTGCTAAGGTCTCCCGCCTGCCATCCCAGCTTGCATCCAGGTACACCTTCCTATATTTCTCCCTTCCCCCTGGGGCCGTAAAATTTCCCCAGCTCAGCTGCCTTGCAAGCTGGGCCTGGGCTTTAGGCACATCCCAACATGAGGCAGTTCCTGTGTTTTAAAAGCCTGCCTGAGGACAGGTGGGCCCTGTGTCAGCTCAGCGACATTCCTGACCAGCAAGGGGCACTGACTTCTAGCAGACAGCCATATGAGGGGTGAGTTTGCTTCTCCCTTCCCCCTGGGGTCACAAAATTTCCCCAGCTCAGCTGCCTTGCACATTGGGTTTGGGATGTAGGTGCAACCCAGAAGGAGGGAGTGCCTGTGTTTCAACAGCCTGCCTTAGGAAAGGTAGGCCTTCTGTAAGTGAAGTCCCTGCCCAACAAGGGAACCTGATGTGGTACCAGAAGATCCAATGGAGAGAATTTGAAGGAAGAGATGGGCAGACGCCAAGGCAAGACCTCTTCCAACAATCTGAAAAACAACATGAAAACACCAGATCCCAACGACCCTACAATAGAAGGACTTGAACACTCTAACCCAGAAGAAGTGGAAAAAAGTGCCATTATGAAAGCAATAGAGTCCCTTAAACAGGATATGAATAACTCCCTTAAAGAATTGGATGAGAAGTATAACAAAAAGTTTGAAGAAATTAGTAAATCCGTGAATGATACCCTGGGAAACCAAGAAAAAACAATCAAACAGGTAAAGGAAACAGTTCAAGAATTGAAAATTGAAATGGAGGCAATGAAGAAAACACAAACTGAGAACTGGCTAGATATGGAAAACCTAGGTAAATGAACAGAGACTACAGAATCAAGCATAACCAATAGAATACAAGAGATAGAAGAACGAATCTCAGATTCTGAAGATACCATAGAGAAAATAAACGCTCTGATCAAAGAAGATGGCAAATCCAACAAATTCTCTTCACAAAACATTCAAGAAATCTGAGACACAATAAAAAAAAAAAACAAATCTAAGAATAATAGGGATTGAAGAAGGAGAAGAATTGCAGATCAAAGGCCCAGAAAATATATTCAACAAAATTATAGAAGAAAACTTTCCCAATCTAAAGAACGATATTTCTATGAAGGTTTAAGAAGCATACAGAACACTAAATAGACTGGATCAAAAAAAACTATCCCCTCACCATATAATAATCAAAACACAAAACATACAGATTAAAGAAAGACTATTAAGAGCTGCAACGAAAAAGGTCAAGTGACTTATAAAGGTAAACCTATCAGGCTCACACCGGACTTCTCTGTGGAAACCATGAAAGCCAGAAGGTCCTGGATAGAGGGACTGCAGAAACTAAGAGACCATGGATACAAACCCAGACTACAATACCCAGCCAAGCTATCGTTCACTATCAACAGAGAAAACAAAATATTACAGGATAAAAATAAATTTAAAAAATTCATAGCCACAAATCCAGCCTTACAGAAAGTAATAGAAGGAAAATCGCAACCCAAGAAATCCAACATTGCCAACACTGCCTACAATAACCCAGACATCTAGCGACCCTTCACAACCACAACTCAAAGAAGAGAAATACACAAACTCTACTACACACACACACACACACACACACACACACACACACACACAAATAATAACCAGAATCAACAACCACTGGTCATTAATATCACTTAATATTAATTTATACAACTAACCAATAAAAAGGCACAGAATAAGAGAATGTATATGAAAACAGGATCCAACATTCTGCTGTTTACAAGAAACACACCTCAACCACAAAGATAGACATCTACTCAGAGTAAAAGGTTGGGAAAAGGTTTTCCAAGCAAACAGACCTAAGAAACAAGCGGGTGTGGCCATTCTAATATCTAACAAAATTGAATTCAAACTAAAATCAGAAGAGATGGAGATGGACATTTCATACTCATAACAAGAACAATTCATCAGAAGGAAGTCTCAATCCTGAATATCTATGCCCCTAATATAAAAGCACCCACTTATGTAAAAGAAAAACTTTTAGAACACAAGGCAGTCATCAAACCACACACACTAATAGTAGGAGACTTCAACACACCTCTCTCACCAATGGACAGGTCAATCAGACTGAAACTCAAATGAGATATAAGAGAATTACTAGAAGTAATGAATCAAATGGACTTAACAGATATCTATAGAACATTCCACCCAAACAGGAAAGAATATACCTTCTTCTCTGCAGCTCATGGAACCTTCTCGAAAATTGACCACATACTTGATAACAAAGCAAACTTCCACAGATATAAAAAAAAATAGTAACCACCTGTGTCTTGTTGGATCACCACAGAATAAAGTTAGAATTCAATAACAATTCGAACACCAGAAAACCTACAAACGCGTGGAAGTTGAACAGTCAACTACTGAATCACCCCTGGGTCAAGGAAGAAATAAAGAAAGAAATTAAAGTCTTCCTTGAATTTAATGAAAATAAAGACACAACATACTCAAACCTATGGGACACTATGAAAGCAGTGCTAAGAGGAAAGTTCATAGCACTAAGTGCCCAATTAAAGAAAACAGAGAAACCACACATTGGAGACTTAACAACACACCTGAAAGCTCTGGAAAAAAAAGAAGCAGACTCACCCAGGAGGAGTAGAAGACTGGAAATAATCAAACTGAGGGCTGAAATCAACAAAATAAAAACACAGAAAACAATCTAAAGAATCAACGAAACAAAAAGTTGGTTCTTGGATAATATCAACAAGATTGACAAACCACTAGCCAAACTAATCCAATGGCAGAGAGAGAACACTAAAATTAATAAGATCAGAAATGAAAAGGGGGACATAACAACAGACACAGAGGAAATACAGAGAATCATTAGATCTTACTACAAAAGTTTATATGCCACAAACTTGGAAAATGTACAAGAAATGGATTGGTCTTTAGATAAATACCATGAACCAAAGTTAAATCAAGACCAGGTGAACAATCTAAATAGACCTGTTAGTCACGAAGAATTAGAAGCTGTTATCAAAAACCTCCCGACCAAAAAAAAAAAAAAAAACCCAGGACCAGATGGTTTCAATGCACAATTCTATGAGAACTTCCATGAAGAGCTGATACCTATACTCCTTAAGGTATTTCCCAATATAGAAACAGAAGAGTCATTGCCGAACTCCTTTTATGAAGCTACAGTTACCCTGATACCAAAACCACATAAAGACACAAGCAAGAAAGAGAATTACAGGCCAATCTCACTCTTAAACATCGACGTGAAAATTCTCAATAAAATACTGGCAAACCGAATCCAAGAACACATTAGAAAAATTATCCCTTATGATCAAGTAGGCTTCATCCCAGAGATCCAGTGCTGGTTCAACATACGCAAATCTATCAATGTAAATCATATAAATAAACTGAAAGAAAAAAAACATATGATCATTTCATTAGATAGTGAAAATGCATTTGACAAAATTCAATATCCCTTTATGATAAAGGTGTTGAAGAGATTGGGGATACAAGGATCATACCTAAATATAATAAAAGCAATATACAGCAAGCCGACAGCTAACATCAAACTGAATGCAGAGAAACTCAAAGTCATTCTACTAAAATCAGGAACATGACAAGGCTATCCACTCACTACACACCTCTTCAATATAGTGCCTGAAGTTCTAGCAATAGCAATACGACAACATAAGAGGATCAAGGGGATTCAAATTGGAAAGGAAGAAGTCAAACTCTCGTTATTTGCAGAGGATATAATAGTATACATGAGCGACCCCAAAAACTCTACCAAAGAACTCCTACAGCTGATAAACACCTTTAGTAATGTTGCAGGGTACAAGATCAACTCCAAAAAATCAGTTGCCCTCCTATACACAAAGGATAAAGAAGCAGGGAGGGAAATCAGAGAAACTTCACCTTTCACGATAGCCACAAATAGCATAAAATATCTTGGGATAACTCTAACAAAGGAAGTGAAAAACCTATTTGAAGAGAACTTTAAGTCTTTGAAGAAAGAAATTGAGGAGGATACCAGAAAATGGAAAGATCTCCCCTGCTCTTGGATTGGGAGGATAAACATAGTAAAAATAGCAATTCTACCAAAAGCAATCTATAGATTCAATGCAATCCCTATCAAAATCCCATCAAACTTCTTCAGAGACCTTGAGAGAATAGTAATCAATTTTATATGGAAAAACAAAAAACCCAGGATAGCCAAAATAATCTTATAATAAAGGAACTTCTGGAGGCATTACCATCCCTGACTTCAAACTCTATTACAGAGCTACAGTATTGAAAACAGCTTGGTACTGGCATAAAAACAGAGAAGTCGACATATGGAATCGAATAGAAGACCCAGATATTAACCCACAAACCTATGAATACTTGATTTTCGACAAGGGAGCTAAAGGTATGCAATGGAAGAAGGAAAGCATCTTTAACAAATGGTGATGGCATAACTGGATGTCAACCTGTAGAAGAATGAAAGTAGATCCATATCTATCACCCTGCACAAAAATCAAGTCCAAATGGATTAAAGACATCAACATTAATCTGACCACTTTGAACCAGATAGAAGAGAAAGTGGGAAGTAGTCTACAAGACATAGGCACAGGAGATCACTTCCTAGGTAGAACCCCAGTAGCACAGACAATAAGAGAAACAATGAATAAATGGGACCTCCTGAAACTGAGAAGCTTCTGTAAAGCAAAGGACACCGTCAGTAAGATAAAAAGGCTACCTCTGACTGGGAGAAATCTTCACCAACCCCTCATCAGACAAAGGTCTGATCTCCAAAATATACAAAGAACTCAAGAAACTAGACACTAAAACTCTAATTAACCCAATTAAAAAATGGGGTAGTGAACTGAACAGAGAATTCAAAACAGATGAACTTCGAATGGCCAAAAGACACTTAAGGTAATGCTCAACCTCCTTAGCGATCAGGGAAATGCAAATCAAAACAACTTTGAGATACCATCTTACACCTGTCAGAATAGCCAAACTCAAACACACCAATGTTAGCCTATGCTGGAGAGGATGTGGAGTGAGGGGAACACTCATCCATTGTTGGGAATGTAAACTTGTGCAGCCACTGTGGAAATCAGTGTGGCGGTTTCTCAGGAAACTGGGAGTCAACCTCCCACAGGACCCAGCAATTCCACTCTTGGGAATATACCCAAGAGATGCCCTATCATACTACAAAAGCATTTGTTCAACTATGTTCATAGCTGCACTATTTGTAATAGCCAGAACCTGGAAACAACCTAGGTGCCCCTCAATAGAAGAATGGTTAAAGAAGGTGTGGAACATATACACATTAGAGTTTTACTCAGCGGTAAAAAACAATGACATCTTGAATTTTGCATGCAAATGGATGGAAATAGAAAACGCTTTACTGAGTGAGGTAACCCAGACCCAAAAAGAGGAATATGGTATGTATTCACTCATAAGTGGATTCTAGCCATAGTCAAAGGTTTTTGAGCCTATAATTTGTGATCCTAGAGAAGCTAAATAAGGAGGTGAACCTGATGAAAATCATATGGTTATCCTCCTGGATATTTGAAGTAGACAAGATTGCCAGACAAACTTCGGTGCATGGGGGGGTGGTGGTGGAAGTAAGGGGAGATGGTTAGGGAGAAGGGAGAGGGGGTGGATTGGGGATGGCTTGGGGTAATGGGATGGGGGGAGGGAGGAAGGATGGATATGGGAGCAGGGAAGTATATATCTCAACTAAGGGAGCCATTTTAGGGTTTGCAAGAGACATGATTCTAGAGGGGTTCCCAGGCCCAAGGACAGGTCCCCAGATTGTACTCTGGTTAGCAGAGAAGAGGGCGCCTGAACTGGCCTTGACCCCTAACCATACTGATGAATATTGTGCATATCACCATAGAACCTTCATCTGGCGATGGATGGAGATAGAGACAGAGACACATATTGGAACACTGGACTTAACTCCCTATGTCCAAATGAGAAGAAGAAGGAGGAAGAACGTGAGCAAGAAAGGCAGGACCAGAGGGAACCTTCATCTGACGATAGATGGAGATATAGATGGAGACCCACATTGGAGCACTGGACTGAGCGCCCAAGGTCCAAATGAGGAGCAGAAGGAGGGAGACCATGAAAAAGGAAATCAGGACCGCGAAGGGTGCGTTCATCCTCTGATACAAGGGGACTGATCTAATGAGAGCTCACCAAGGCCAGCTGGACTGGGACTGAATGACCTTGTGATCAAACCGGAGTCTCTGAATGTGGCTGACATGGGGACAAACTGAGAAGCCATTGAGAATGGCACTGAGTCTTGTTTTGTCTGCATGTACTGGCTTTTTGGGATCCTTGTCTGGTTGGATGCTCACCTTCCTAGACCTGGAGGGAGACGGGAGAAACTTGAACTTTCCACAGAGCAGGAAACCCTGACTACTCTTAGGACTGGAGAGGGAGGAGGAGAGAGAGTGCGGGGGAGGAGAAGAGGGAGTGGGGGGAATGGGAGGGTATGGGGAGGAGGGGAGGAAGTGGAAATTTTTATAAACAAATAAATAACTAAATTTGAAAAAAATGTTCATAATCATTAGTTACCTGGGAAATTCAATTAAAATAATTTTGAGATTCTATTTCACACTCAACAATGGGGGAAGGATATTTATTCACTTTTGTAGATTATATGCTCATACAACCCCTATGAAAATCAGTGTGGCTGTTTCTAGGAAAGAAATAGATTTACCAGATGATTCAGCAATATGATTATTAAGCATACTCCCAAAGGTCTATGTATCCTACTATAGAGATATGTATTTTTCCATGTTCACTTCTGTTAAATTCCCAACATCTATGGAATAAGTTCAATCTATATTTCCAGCAACTAATGAGTAGAAAATGAAGATGTATATATATGTATATATACATATGCATATATGTATATAACGATAGATGTATATATGTGCATATATATGTATATATGCACATGTATATATGTATATGACGATGTATATGTATACATATGTATATATGTATATAATGATAGATGTATATATGTATATATATATATATATACACAATATAATTTTATTCAACTGATTCAACTGCAAAAAATAAAATGGTGAAAATATATGTACGTGTATGGAACTGTAAAAATTATACAGAATAAATTAATTGAAATACAAAATGCAAATATAGAATTCTATTCACTTGATGTTATCCTTGAATTTTTTGATTTGTGTGTTTAACCTGGAGTTAACTGTAGAGACCAAAAAGTTATTGAGGAGGAATAAGCTTTCTGAAGAAAACAAATGTTGTAAAATATTCCTAATGTGAAAAAAGAGTAGAATAACTGTGGGTAGACATGTTTACACAAAGACAGAATGGAGTGTGGGGGGAATAGGAAAGAGTCGGGAAGGGTTCGGCAAACCAAAGATGTACGAAATATCATGTGTTAACTCATTATCTCCTAAGCAAATTAAAAAGAAAAAAGATTGTTTATACCCTCTACAGCTGAAAACATACTTTCTCAGGACTCATGTATAATAAATAAAAATAATAATAATGTTTTTGAGACACTTCTTGTGAAGTGTTCATCAGGGAGACCCCAGAGTGCACCAAAATAATGCCTGTTCTTGCCATTATCCTTGGTTGCATACAAAAACTAAATGAAAAGATCCGATTACTGAAGAAAACATGGGGCGGAACAATCCTTTCTGTACTATAAATATTCATTACTCTCATTTGTTAATAAAAAATTAACAGGCAGGTAGCTGGCAGGAAGTTTGATGGGAAAGTCAAACTGAGAATGGTAGGAAGAAGGAGGGTGAAGACACAAGAGATTCCAGCCAACCAGGTATGCAGGAAACAAGACATGCAAGATGACAGGTAAAGCCATGAGCCATGTGCAAATACATAATTTAATAGAAATGTGTTTATTTAAGTGTAAGAGTTAACTATTAACAAGCCTGAGCTATTAGCCAACCATTTACTATGAATATTACAAATATAAGTAATATTAAGCCTTAAAGTGGTCATTCGGGATCAGGTTGTCGGGACAAGAAATATCTGTTAACAACAACACACACTTTAGATGCACAATACATAACTGTTCAATGTGCTGAAAACAAATGACTCTTGGTGCTTACCCCTAAAACAGACAAGTATGTCACAAAGGTACATCATGAAATAGATAGATAGAAGACAGGAGCTAAAAGTGACATGTTGTACCTGTGAACGTGGAGCAATAGCGCTTACCTGAAAAAGATCTACATAAGGCTGGGCCCATCAACCTTCTACCATGTGTACTTCAGGGGTGCCTAAGACTTCACCTATACCAGGTGATTTATAGAAAAGTTGCAAATGAAGGCAGTCATATTGCTCAGTGATATAGTTCCCTGTACGTTGGGTTTTTTGTTGTTGTTATTGTTGTTGTTTTTGTCTTTAGTCACAAGGAAGACATTTTATTCAAGATAGTTGTAACAGGGGAACTGCAAGAAGAGAAGCGGGTCTTGCTCATTACCAGATACAACAAGGACATGGTTTGAGTTGTAGACAGCAACATAAAAGCGGAAGTGTGTGTGTGTGGGGGGGTTACTAAAAGGAAACATCAGTTCTGATCTAAAAGATTTCTTACTAAAGACAGCCAACAACAAGATGTCAAAGTCGGGAGATGAACAGATTACAAGGATGGGAGCGTTTTGTAAGATGAATTAGTAGTTCTTATTTTTTATTGATTTTTATTAAGCTCTACCTTTTTTTCTCTGCTGCCCTCTCTGCTTCTTCCCTTCATCTTCAACTCTCTCCCAAGGTCCCTATGCTCCCAATTTACTCAGGAAATCTTGTCTTTTTCTATTTCCCAGGTAGATAAGATCCACTTATGTCTCTCTTAGGGTCCTCATTGTAGTCTAGGTTCTCTGGGATTGTGATTTGTGGGCTGGTTTTCTTTGCTTTGTATTTAAAAACCACTTATGAATGAGTATATATGATAATTGCCTTTCCGTGTCTGGGTTACATCACTCAAAATGATGTTTTCTAGCTCCATCCATTTTCCTGAAAAATTCAAGATGTCATTATTTTTTTCTCAGCAGTGTAGTACTCCATTGTGTAAATGTACCTCATTTTCCTTACTCAATTAAAGAAATTCACATCCAGTACTACCCCTACAATGAGTTTAAAGTAGGCATGGACCTTGTGAAGAAGGCATTTGTTGCATACAGAAGAAATGAAAGAAAGCAATAAGAGTAACTTTGATTAAAGAATACTAAATTTGAATGAAATTATAAAGAATTCATAAATCAAACGGCAGAGAGAGAACATCCAAATTAGTATGATCAGAAATGAAAAGGGGGACATAACCACAGACACAGAGGAAATTCAGAGTATCATTAGATCTTACTACAAAAGCCTGTACGCCACAAAATGTAATGGAAAATGTAAAAGAAATGGACATTTTTTTTAGATAAGTACCATATACCAAAGTTGAACCAAGACCAGGTGAACAATCTAAATAGACCTGTCAATAGCGAAGAATTAGAAGCTGTTATCAAAAAACTCCCTACCAAAAAAAGCCCAGGACCAGATGGTTTCAATGTAAAATTCTACCAGAACTTCCAGGAAGAGCTAATACCTACACTCCTTAATGTATTTCACAATATAGAAACAGAAGAGTCATTACCAAACTCTTTCTATGAAGCTACAGTTACCCTAATACCAAAACCACACAAAGACACAACCAAGAAAGAGAATTACAGGCCAATCTCACTCATGAACATTGACACAAAAATTTTCAACAAAATCCTGGCAAACTGAATCCAAGAACACATTAGAAAAATCATCCATTATGATCAAGTAGGCTTCATTTCAGAGATGTAGGGCTGGTTCAACATACACAAATCTATCAATGTAATCCATCATATAAATAAACTGAAAGAAAATAACCACATGATCATTTCAATGGATGCTGCAAAAGCATTTGATAAAATTCAACACCCCTATATGATAAAGGTGTTGGAGAGATTGGGGATACAAGGATCATACCTAAATATAATAAAAGCAATATACAGCAAGCCGACAGCTAACATCAAACTGAATGGAGAGAAACTCAAAGCCATTCCACTAAAATCAGGAACACGACAAGGCTATCCACTGTCTCCATACCTCTTCAATATAGTGCTTGAAGTTCTAGCAATAGCAATAAGCCAACATAAGGCGATCAAGGGGATTCGAATTGGAAAGGATGAAGTTAAACTTTCGTTATTTGCAGACGATATGATAGTGTACATAAGCGACTCCAAAAACTCACCAAAGAACTCCTACAGCTGATAAACACCTTTAGTAATGTGACAGGATACAAGATCAACTCCAAAAAATCGGTTGCTCTACTATACACAAAGGATAAAGAAGCAGAGAGGGATATCAGAGAAACATCACCTCTCATGATAGCCACAAATAGCATAAAATATCTTGGGGTAACTCTAACAAAGGAAGTGAAAGACCTACTTGACAAGAACTTTAAGTCTTTTGAGAAAGAAATTGAGGAGGATACCAGAAAATGGAAAGACCTCCCCTGCTCTTGGATTGGGAGGATCAACATAGTAAAAATGGCAATTCTACCAAAAACAATCTATAGATTCAATGCAATCCCCATCAAACTTCTTCACAGACCATGAGAGAACAATAATCAAGTTTATATGGCAAAACAAAAAACCCAGGATAGTCAAAACAATAAAGGAACTTCTGGAGGCATTACCATCCCACACTTCAAACTCTTTTACAGAGCACCAGTATTAAAAACAGCTTGGTACTGACATAAGAACAGAGAAGTCGACGTATGGAATTGAATAGAAGACCCGGATATTAACCCAAAAATCTATGAACACCTGATTTTTGACAAGGGAACTAAAGGTATATAATGGAAGAAGAAAAGCATCTTTAACAAATGGTGCTGGCATAACTGGATGTCAACCTGTAGAAGAATGAAAGTAGATCCATATCTATCACCCTGCACAAAACTTAAATCCAAATGGATTAAAGACATCAACATTAATCTGAACACTTTGAACCTGATAGAAGAGAAAGTGGGAAGTAGTCTACAAGATATAGGCACAGGAGACCACTTCCTAAGTAGAACCCCAGTAGCACAGACAATAAGAGAATCAATGAATAAATGGGACCTCCTGAAACTGAGAAGCTTCTGTAAAGCAAAGAACACTGTCACTAAGACAAAAAGACTACCTTCTGACTGGGAGAAGATCTTCACCAACCCCTCATCAGACAAAGGTCTGATCTCCAAAATATACAAAGAATTCTAGAAACTAGACACTAAAACTCTAATTAACCCAATTAAAAAATGGGGTAGTGAACTGAACAGAGAATTCAAAACAGATGAAATTCGAATGGCCAAAAGATACTCAATGTCATGCTCAACCTCCTTAGCGTTCAGGGAAATGCAAATCAGAACAACTTTGAGATACCATCTTACACCTGTCAGAATAGCTAAACTTAAAAACACCAATGATAGCCTATGCTGGAGAGGATGTGGAGTGAGGGGAACACTCATCCATTGTTGGTGGGAATGTAAACTTGTGCAGCCACTGTGGAAATCAGTGTGGTGGTTTCTCAGGAAACTGGGAGTCAACCTCCCTCAGTACCCAGCAATTCCACTCTTGGGAATATACTCAAGAGATGCCCTATCATACTACAAAAGCATTTGTTCAACTATGTTCATAGCTGCACTATTTGTAATAGCCAGAACCTGGAAACAACCTAGGTGCCCCTCAATAGAAGAATGGTTAAAGAAGGTGTGGAACATATACACATTAGAGTTTTACTCAGCGGTAAAAAACAATGACATCTTGAATTTTGCATGCAAATGGATGGAAATAGAAAACGCTTTACTGAGTGAGGTAACCCAGACCCAAAAAGAGGAATATGGTATGTATTCACTCATAAGTGGATTCTAACCATAGTCAAAGGTCTTTGAGTCTATAATTCGTGATCCTAGAGAAGCTAAATAAGAAGGTGAACCTGAAGAAAATCATATAGTTATCCTCCTGGATAATGGAAGTAGACAAGATTGCCAGGCAAACTTGGGTGCATGGGGGGTGGGTGGATGGAAGTAAGGGGAGATGATTAGAGAGAAGGGAGAGGAGGAGAATTGGGGATGGCGTGGGGGAATGAGATGGGGGGAAGGAAGGATGGATATGGGAGCAGGAAAGTATATATCTCAACTAAGGGAGCCATTTTAGGGTTGGCAAGAGACTTATTTCTGGAGGGGTTCTCAGGCCCAAGGAGAGGTCCCCAGATTCTTCCCTGGGCAGCAGAGAAGAGGGGGCCTGAACAGGCCTTGGCCCATAACCATACTGATGAATATTTTGCACATCACCATAGAACCTTCATCTGGCGATGGATGGAGATAGAGACAGAGACACATATTGGAACACTGGACTTAACTCCCTAGGTCCAAATGAGAAGAAGAAGGAGGGAAAACGTGAGCAAGATAGACAGGACCAGAGGGAACCTTCAACTGACGATGGATGGCAATACAGATGGAGACCCACATTGGAGCACTGGACTGAGCCCCCCAAGGTCCAAATGAGGAGCAGAAGGAGGGAGAACATGAAAAAGTAAATCAGGACCGCGAAGGGTGCGTTCACCCTCTGATACAAGGGGACTGATCGAATGAGAGCTCACCAAGGCCGGCTGGACTGGGACTGAACGAGCATGTGATCAAACCGGATTCTCTGAATGTGGCTGACATGGGGGCTGCCTGAGAATCCATTTACAATGGCACTGGGTCTTGTTTCTTCTGCATGTACTGGGTGTTTGGGATTCTAGTCTGTTTGGTTGCTGTTCTTTCTAGACCTGGAGGGAGGGAGGAGGAACTTGAACTTCCCACAGGGCAGGAAACCCTGACTGCTCTTTGGACTGGAGAGGGAGGGGGAGAGGGAGTGGGGGGGGGAGGAGAGGGAGTGGGTGGAATGAGAGGGTATGGGGAGGAGGGGAGGAAGTGGAAATTTTTATAAGCAAACAAATTAATTAATTAATTATAAAAAGAAGAAAAAAGAGAGGAACCTACTTTCAATAAAAAGAAGTTTGTATAAATAAAATTATACAGTATGTAGGGCTTGGGAGTTCAGCATCTTTTTAAAAAAGAAACTAATTTTTTATTTAAAGTTGTTATTATATATCTATGTTTATGTGTGTTTGTGTATCTGTGATATATACTCAACATCACTGTTCTTCCTGTAGTATATAATTCCTAGTATTGAAACTTGTGGTGGTTATACAACTTGTCTATCAACTTTCGTTAATTATACAGTTAGTTCAGTTTTATTTTTTCACTCAACAAAAATACTAAGAATATTGTATACATGTATAGACATGTGTACGGTATTTCATTTGCTTAGTTATCCGTAAAACTGCTGGGCAGTGGTGGCACAGGCCTTTAATCCCAGCACATAAGAGGCAGAGACAGGAAGAGCTTTGTGAGGTCAAGGCTAGTCTGGTATACAGAGAGAGTTCCAGGACTGGCTACATAGTTGGTGAGAAATCCTGTCTCAAGAAATTCAATAAAAGAAAAAAAGGGGCCTTACCTCTGTTATAACACTGACTTTCATGAACCTGGCTAATTGTTTCTTAAAGTCTTCCTGTGATTTTTACATATCCTAGGATGTTTTGGGAATTTTCATAGTTCCATGCCTCTGCCAGATGTCATGACAATGTCCAGCTTTATCCATTGTAATAATTGTATAGAAATATATTATTGTAGCTTTAATATACTTTACCTTGGTGATTTAATTTCAGTTGCCTTTTTTTTAACCACCCGTGCAATTTCTTTTACAAAATATACATATAAACCACTGAATCTAACATTATTTAATTGGATTGTTTTCTTATTTTAATCATGATATTTTGCATTTTTATGTTTCCACGTTGACTAATTTCCTCTCCGTGCAAGCAGCCTTATTATCCCTTCTCATAATATAGAAATACTGCTGTGAATTCTTAGCTTTAGGTTTTGCTGTAATGCTAAAATATATTTTTTTCAATTTGAAGTGATCCATGATCAGGAACAATTATCTCACTTTATTCATTTGAAAAACTTCTAATAAAATACACCATAATGCAAAAATAAATAAATAAATAAATGGAATTCACTTATTTCTTTTATCTAAATTGAGGACATACATATAGTCTGTATGTAAGTAAGTACCTATACAGGTGAAGTTGCAGTGGTCCACAGAGGGCAGACACATCTGAACCCTGGAGATGGAGTTGCAGTCATTAGAGGTGAGATGACCTCTATGCAATATCAAAGCTGAATGTTAATGTCTTTCCCATTGGTGTGACAATGTCGAGGATGCTGCTGAATGAAGAAACACATTGATATGGAATCAATTTCAGAAGATCTGTGTTAGGATCAATAGGAGGAGCAGAGCAAATGAAATCACTAAGTAGAATGATTTCCATATGGCTTCGTACTGAAAAAAAAAACCCAAAAACTAAATAAAGAATCTCAAAAGCTATACCCCATCAATAATGCAGCTTACAGAAAACATTAGTAATAAAAAAGAGGAGGGAGATTTCTGCTTCAACAAAAAGGGAAAGAGGTTCAAAGAGCAACTGACCTGAGTGCACTTCTAAGGAATATAAAATAACTCCAGCACTGTGAGCTACACATTTTTATACATAGGGGAGAGTAGGTGTTGTTTCTGGAGATTAGGTGTTGTGTTGCTAATTTTTATAATTAGGAAAATAAACTAGTTCATGGCTCAAAGAAATTTTATCTTGTAAAAATAGAGAGATAAAATTAATAGGTCATATAAATCTTGCTCATATATATATATATATATATATATATATATATAAACTAGATTAATTATTTAATACTTTAAAGAGAGCAGAGGAAGATGCCGTGCAGACCACTGAGAGTTGTTTAAGTGGATGCCAGGAGATTAACTCAGGCACTCTGAAAGAGTAGAAAGTGTTCTTTTATACTGACATTCAAAAAAGCCTTCAGTTGCCTCTCATAAGGTTTACATTACATAACATCAGAGTACACAGCAGTCATTGGTTAAAAGCACGTGATGGTAAGTCTGAGTATTTGCTATTATATAGTGCTTACTCCTAAAATCCTTTATTTCGCTCATGAGAACACAAGACATATTCCAAAACACTGTGAACATATTTGTTGATAGTAATTCGAACAATAAATGCTTTCCCTTATATGGCTCTGTGAGACAGTTTTGTCACCCAGCTGCGATGAAGAACTTGGAGAAGGGGTTATTGTGCTTACAGTTTTAGGAAGTTCTAGCTTCTAGTTCACAGTTTTGAGCTTCTGATGAGACACTGCATCCTGTCATATGGCTAGACAGATTGGTCATCTGACAGTTGATGGAGGAAGGTACCAGAGACATGTACTCTCTTTCACAGGCACATCTCCAATGACCCAAGCACCTCTCATAAGGCTAAGTCTTCTAAAAGTCCATAACACATAACAATAGCACTGATTAGAATATTACTTTCACGTGTGTTACTTTTATTTATGCTGCATTTGATTAACTGTGAAGCTGTGATTCCTTACCTTTCTAAAGCACCTGATGGTCTTATTAAGGAGATGAATGGCCAATAGGGAGACAGTAGCAAGGCCAGGTGGGGCTAACAGAGACTATAAAAAGAGACATGGGAAGGAGAACAAGTAACAAGAGAACAAGGAGAGGAAGACATCAGGGGTCAGGCATCCAGCTACACAGCAAGCTACAGAGAAAGAAGTAGAGAAAGGTATTCAGAAGCAGAGAAAGATATAAACCCAGAGGCAAAAGGTAGTTGGGATGATATAAATTAAGAATAACTGGCAAAAAACAAGTCAAACTAAGGCCGGGCTTTCTAACTAAGAATAAGCCTCTATGTGTGATATATTTGGGAGCTGGGTAGCAGATCCCTCAAAAAGTCAAAAGAGTAAAACAATACATAACAGATTTGAGAACCAAGTTTTTGGGAGGGGGTTATCAAACATTAAAACTACAGAAGCATCTTTGATTTATAGCAATTGTTGATGACACAGTATCCCAGTCATTTGTGCACTCATCCTCTTTTGTTTACAAGCAAATTAGCTAGTCTTTACTTTTCTCTGATATTTGATGATTATCTTACCTTACCTGAAGGTGTTGTGGTAATTCCTTATAAAAACATTTGAATAAACCACTGGTTCAAATTTTTATGTTTTTCAATACATGAAATGCTTTGTCCTATTCTTTTTTCCTGTCATATTCCAATGTATCTCTACCAGATTTTTTTTATTGATAGTTGCACACCAGGTTAATATACAATTATTTCCCGTCTATACTTTTGCAAGGTTGACACAGGTGCTATTTTTCTGTGGAAGTAGCATTAATATAAAGTAGATTACGTAATTTTAAACCTGCTGGTTTTGTGGAGCTATCACATTCAGATAATCAGCTGCCCCGATGGCAATTACACAACTCGGCTACCTATACATACTTCGCTATCCCCTCTCTAGTCTATTGCACCGATTTGGATCCTGATAGCAACACAGTTTTTTCTAATACTTGATTCAGTGCACCCTGTATTGTACCATCAGACTCAGAACCCTTTCTACTCATTTTAAACATTATCATATCTGCATCATTTGAAGTAATCTGAATCATTAATGTGTGAAATAATATGTGTTCTTAGACAAATGAATTTACAGCTTCCTATTTATGAATTATGTCATACCATCCAGACAAGATACTACAGTAGTTTATGTATGGATCAATTGCAAAATAAGTAGTCTTTAATATTTTATTACATCTATTTATTTGTGTGTGTGTGTGTGTGTGTGTGTGTGTGTGTATGTGTTTGGTCACACATTTGAAGGTTAGAGGACAATTTGTGAAGGTTCTTATTTCTTTCTGCTTTATGGGTCTCTGGCATCGGGCTCAATGACAAGCACTCTTACCCACTGAAATATCTTGACAAACCTTAACTATTGACTTTTAATTTTTCAAACATCCCTAATTACTAACTATAGTTCCATATATATATATATATATATATATATATATATATATATATACTATTATATCTAATTTTATCATTATATAAATCATATTTTTGCACAACAATACTAATTATTTTTAGAAAGAAGTTAAAGAAAGGTATGTATACACTTAATAGGTCTCTTTTAGTGATTTATTGTTTCCCATTTCTGATATCAACTCACCATAATTTTACACCTTTTGTTCAAACTGTACTTTAGAATGAGGGAAGCCAAAGAAGCCCTATCCCTAATGGCTGACCTAACTCCACACTACAAGATGAACTTCTCTTTTGATTCTCAGCAGTGTTTTTTACAACCCCAGGGTAATAACTGGGTATAAATAACTTAGTGTAGTATTTTTGCCTAGTATCCATACCACCATTAATTCAATACCCAAGCTAATGAAAACAATGACATCAATAAAACAATATATTTGGCTAAATCTTTATTAGGAGCGGCATAGATAGTTCAGCAGTCAATGTTTGTTTCCAGATGACCTAATTTCAGACCCAGCACCCAGATCAAGTGACCCACAACTCCTATAACCCCAGTTTCAGGGGATTTAACTCCCCTTTTTAGCTTTTGTAGGCATCCGCAGAGACATGCCAGACACTCACATAGACACACAGACATAGACATATAAAATAAAATGTCAAGATTTAAATAATATAATCTAATATTGGCTCTACAGGGAGCACTCTGAAGCAAGAGGCTACAGAGAAAGCAGGACTAAGTAGCTGCTGTCTATTATACTTCAACCACATTTAATAATGAATAAATCTATAGAACATTCGTTGTTAAGCTGAGTTTCAGTTTTCTGTCGAGGAGTGTATTATATTAACCATACCCCCAGGGGATGGCCTCTGACTTCAACTCAGTGAGTTTGCAGCTTTGCCCTGGACTGAAACTAATATATTCCTCACAGCAATTTGTGCATCATCTGGGTCCTGGTTTCTGTTTTCTCAATAGCAGACTTCAATTCCTTTTATTTGTTGTCTACCTTAAGGTAATATGGACCTTGAAAAAATAGGATTATGCTGAATAATGATGGAACTGACCTGTCATCCTACCACTTGGGAGTGTGGTACAGGAGAACTGTGAGTTCAAAGCTAGTCTATGGTAGATAGGGAAGCAACATCTCAAAAACTGACAGATAGAAATATTCTCTTTTATATTTTTAGAAGGAAGCAACTGACAGTACTTAGAGACACACAATGATGGAAACATTGTCTTCTTACTCAGCATATATTAGAATATCAACTAAATAATTGCCAACTGAACTGTAGTGGAACCAACCATTTGCTTTATCATCCTTAAATTTCATATGGGGAGTTCAGCAAACACTAATTACTCTTGATCACTAGACAGACTTATTTCAAAGACTATGGCAAGAGATAATTTGCAGCATCAGGTTGCACAAACAATCAGGGGGTTTTGCTAAGCGTCTGATTAATTCTAAATATAAATGTCTTGTTTAGTATGCACCATACTGTGTGCAGGCAATGTGTGCTTTTCATTAAGTACCACATGCTTTTTTAGCCAGTCATGTTCTTCATTCGTGGGGTGAGTGCACTGTAAATCATCCATAGACATCAAGTTTAGGAGTAATGGTCACCTAATAAACTTATACATCTCTAATCCAAAATTACTGTAAGACAAATTAACTACTTCTTTCAACAATATACTGGAAATCAGAATGATTTTCAGTCTTGTGTGATTTTTTTTTTCTTGATAGGAGAATGGTACAACTAATACAGTTGTAGTTTATTTTAAAGAAAACCTGAACTCCAAGTAGAAACGAAGTTTTGTTCATGGTATTTAAAGGTCAATTTTCAGAAAAAAATTGACAATCTCCAAGTATATCAGAAAAAGTATAAAACCCCAGAATTCCCTTAGGTAGTAAAATATGATTAGATAGTTAAGATCACTGTAAATGTCATCATTTTTGATATCTATTTTTTCATTTATTTTATGTTACAAATGATCTTCACAGTCTATCTAATAGTAAACGAGAAAATGCCAAGCTTGATTCCTCCCTACTCTGTCCCTTCAGTGTCCTTGCTCTGCAATATTTAATGTGCAGCACATCCATCTCCAGATGGGCTCCCCCTCAGCTCTGACATCTACATGACCTTTGCTTTTCTACAAGGTCAGAGAATTTTCTATCCTCAGCCTCGACTTCTCCCTTCTCTCAGGAAATCTCTATTTGCATTGTTTCTATGCATTAAAATTTCACCTTTTGTGGAATTTACATATCAAATGGATTAAGTGTTTCTAACATAGATTTCCACAGCGGCAACCTTCCTGAATGTTTTCCCTTGGTAACACATAATGCTCTCTACTTGTTATGTCCATGTATTTATTTGTTACGTGGAGAAAGAGGATAAATTTGTTCAGCTCCGTATCTTTGGAAGCAGCACAGGGCTTGATTTACAGAAAAATGAATTAATGCCCACCTGGTTGCAGTTCAAGCACTGTATCATCTACCTGTAAGTTATGCATATATGCTGACACTATTTGTAATTTCAGGGTTCTTTGCCTTGATTTTTGAATGTGCCACAAATTCCATTGTGCAAAATACTTATTTGACTGGATCCAGCCTTTCTTTGATTGAAAAAAAAGTCAAAACAAGAGGAATGGTCTTCTCAATATATGTTCTCTTCTGACCTTTTTTAGGCAACTATCACAAAGAAAATTAAAGGTCCTTATCTCAGATCTGATGTGTTCTTGCTGTCTCATATGAAACCCTGAGGCAGGAGAAGATTTTGTCACTATATTCCACAGCAGTGCTTGTCACACCAAAGAAGACTATTAAATACAGGACTGATTTAATATATAGCATTAAAAAAAGCCAAGCAAATTCTATGACTATCTTGTTTGTTTTAATTAGTATTTAAAAAAAAAACAATTGCAGACTATTCTGAATGAATTGCATAGCATTCTGAATGAATGCTATGAACATAGTGAGCAATTGACCTTGCGATGTGATTCAGTATCCTTTGGGTATATGCCCAAGAGTGGTGTTACTGCATCTTCAGATACAATGATTTCTAATTATCTGAAAAACCTTCATATTGATTTCCAAAGTGGCTGTACAAGTTTGCATTCCCACCGACAGTGGAAGAGGGTTCCCCTTACTCCATATCCTGTTCAAAATAAGCTATCATCAGTGTTTTTGATCTTAGCCATTCTGACAGGTGTAAGATCGTATCTCAGAGTTGTTTTGACGTGCATTTCCCTGATGAAAAAGGATGTTGAGAAACTCTTTATATGTCTTTCAGCCATTTGAAATTCTTTTGTTGAGAATTCTCTGTTTAGATCTGTACTTTATTTTAAAAATTGTATTATTTCGTATTTTAATGTCTAGTTTTTTATTTCTTTATATATTTTGGAGATCAGCCCTCTGTCATATCTTGAGTTGGTTAAGACCTGTTCTCATTCTGTAGGCTGTTATTTTGTCTTATTCACAGTGTCCTTTGCCTTACAGAAGCTTCTCAGTTTGGGGAAGTTCCATTAATTGCTGCTCTCAGTATATATTCTTCTGGTGTTATATTTAGGAAGTTGTCTCCTGTGCCAATGCATTCAAGGCTACTTCCCACTTTCTTGTCTATCAAATTCAGTGTAACTGGTTTTATGTTGAGGTCTTTGATCCACTCGAACTTGAGCTTTGTGCAGGCCAATAGATACAGAGCTTTTCAATCTTATTCACAATAGCCAGAAAATGAAAACAACCTTAGATGCATCTCACCAAAGAATGGAAAAAGAAAATGTGCTCTATTTATACAATGACGTATGAGTCTGTGGTAAAATCAAAACAGAACAATGACATCATGAAATTTTCAGACAAATAAATGGAACCTGAAAAACATCATCCTGACTAAGGTAACCCAGACCCAGAAAGACAAACAGGGTATGTACCCACTTATAAGTGGATATTAGATGTAAAGCAAAGGACAACCAGGCCACCATCCTCAGCCCCAGAGAAGCTAAGTAACAAGAAGGACCATAAGAGTGACTCATAGAGGCCCCTGGGAAGGGGAAATTCATGAGATCTCCTGGGTAAACTGGAAGGGGGGGCAGATGGTAGAGTTGAGGGAATGAAAATTGAAACATGAGTTGTCTGAATGGTTCAGTTGACAGAGAGGGAGAGCAATGAAAGAGATATCTTGATAGAGGGAGTGGTATTTGGGTAGAGAAAAACCTGGTATCAGGAAAATTCCCAGTAAAACCACAAGAATTATCCCAGGTAGGAGTCCTAGCAATAGTGGAGAGGGTGTCTGAACTGGTCTTCTCCTGTAATCAGATTGGTGACTACCATAATAGTCATCATAGAACCTTCATCTAGTAACTGATGGAAGCAGGCACTGGAAATCTAAGCACTGAGCTGAACTACTGGAGTCCATTTGAAGAGAGTGAGGAGGGATTATGTGAGCATGGGGCCTGGGAGGTCAAAGTCATGATGGTGAAACTCACAGGGAGGGCTGACTAGAGCTCTTGGGAGTTCATGAACTCTAGACTGACAGATAGGAGCCTGCATGGGATTGGCCTAGGATTTCTGATTGTGCAATTGTGCGTAGCAGATGTGTAGCTTGGTCTGTTTGTGGTGTTCCTAGAAGTGGTACCAGGATCTGTCCCTGGTTCATGAGCTAGCTTTTTGGCACCCATTCCCTATGGTGGAATTCTCTGCTCAGCCTTGATGCAGGGGGAGGGGTATGGACTGCCTCAACTTGTTATGCCAGGATTTGTAATGGACTATGCATGGGAGACCTTGCACTTTCTGAGGAGTGGATTGTTGGAGGGAGAAGGTGTAGAAAGGAGTTGAGGGAAGGTAACAGGAGGAGAGGAGGGAGGAGAAACTGGTTGGTATGTACAAAAAAAAATTAAAAAGAAATTAGCATAAAAATGAAAAGAGACATTTGCAGAATATTTTATTTCTGTGTTTCTAGAACAATGTAGCTCATTACACTAATATCAGGCAGTTTGTGGAAGAAGAGTTAGATTTACAGAACTTTATTCATGTCTTATTTTCTGACTATGTGAATACAGCAGAAACAACATGGCTCTGTACTTATCTCTGTGGTAGGTCAGAGGGTCTTTTAGAAATATGCCCAGGAATGGTATAATTAGACCACAGAGTAGCTCAATATTTAATTATTCCAAAACCCTGTCTACTGATTTCCACAATGGCTACTGCAGTTTATACCTTCACCCACAACTAAGAAGGGCACCTCTATCCCATCTATAGACTCACTCTTTAGCCTTTGCTGTTGTTCATTTTCCTTTCTGACTGGTGTGAGTTGGAATCACAAAATGGTTTAAATTTTTACTTCTCTGGTGACTAAAGGATCTGAATGCTAAAAGAATATATATATATACATACATATATATATATATATATATATATATATATATATATATATATTGCCCATGTCTTTGTTTGAGAACTGACGGTCTATTTAATTAGCCCACTTGTTCAAAGACAGGAGGTTGTGTTGTTTGGATGTTTTCTTTTTTTTTTATAGTGTATAATTTTTTTCTTATACGGAGATTCTAGCTTTTAAAAAAATATTTTACTATTGAAAAATTCAATGCATATATGCATTCCAGATATATTCATATCTTGATTCCAATATTTCTATATGTACGTATAGTGATAGGAAGGGAATAAACTATGAGACTAAGAAGAGGGAACAAGGGGAGCTGGATTGGGAAGAAGGGGAAAAAGGATGATTGTGACAGATGAGGGAGTGCAAATGTTCAACAGGAGGAAGGCGTAGAGGAGCTAGGGAAGAACAAAACTAAAACAAATTTAACTGGAAACAAGTAATAATAAAACCTAATATAATATATGTATGCTAAAATAATCCTTTTTCAAACCTATTAGAAATGTTAATTTTTTTCTTTCCTCCTAATTGTTAAAATTACTTTACTAAAATTTTGGTAACAATTTTTATATACACATAAATAAAACTATGAATATCAAAAAAATTAACAAAAACATTATTCACCCATACTATTACAATCTATATGTATTAGAATTTCAGCATATTGCTTTTAAATTCACCTCCTTACAAGCAAACTTACATTGCTTATATTATTTTAAACTTGGTGTTTTAAATTCCTTCTGTTTACATTACCTTCTCTGAAAACATAATATACTTTACTATGAATAAATGCACCATTTTGAAACAGAATATTGGTATTGAATGGTTTTTTTGATTATTTTCTATAATCCTTTTACAACTATGAATTTCACATCTCTTAAGAAATACTTGTTGGGGCCTTATGTGTATTGAGTATTGTTATATTAATACCAAAGTAAACAACAAGAAAGTCATAATTTTTGCCTTCATTGGAATTAGGTCATACTTTAAAAGTGAAAAAAATGTACATGATAATGTAATATTTGATACATTAGAGAGGAATTCTAAAAAGGGTGGTGATAAAGGGAATGTCTGTAATGGTCAAACATTAGATTGAGATGCTCAGAGATCTCCCTACTAATAGTATTTAAACAAAACCCACCCACATTGTAGGAAGGAGTTACTGAAAAACAGAAAAGATATTTTAAGGAAAAGCATAATCACATCCAAAGAACTCCTTTCTTGCTCAAGAAATAGAAAGAAAACACACACACACACAATTTTCTGAATAAGAATCATTATTAAGAAGAACATGATGGTTTGGTCTACATCAAGGAATCTTTCCATTCCCAAACTGTCATAGTCACTGTTTGCAATGCACTTAGGAGACAAATGGTTAGCTCCCATGCCTATGGAAATAGATTCGAAGACCTCTGACCTCTAGTGCTCTCCAGTTGCTTTGTTTTATGAGTGAGACAAAGAAGACAGAGAAGAAAGAGATTAAAGTCTGAGTTGTCTCAGGGTGGTTATGCAGGAGTTTCAGGCTGTTAATTCTCTTTGATCCCTACTTTCAAGGAGCTGGGAAATCTCTATTGTGTGAGAAGAGCTGCACCAAAATGAAACTGATATTTTAAGCTGATGGTTCTGGCTTTCATGGTAAAGTAGTCTACAGTGTTCAATCAAGAGAAGATGGTGATGTAGAAAGGAAGACACAGGAAGAGAAAGGAGGATAACTATGACCAGAATACTTCAGTGACTGGAGAGAGACAAGACACAGTTAATTCTAATTTATTGCCATATCAAATATATGTTAGAAGTAGATAATGAGGACCCTGGTGAAATGATTCAGCAGGTTAGTAATCTTGCCTCTAAGCCTGGCAAAATGAGTTTAATCCCCCAGAATGTACAAGGACATAATCAATCCCCATAAGTTGTCTTCTGACCTCATATGTGCACTATGACATGCACGCCGACATACAGAAGAAGAAAGGATGGGAGGGAGAGAGGGAGAGAGGGAGGAAAGGAAAAGAGAATAGTAGAATCTAGTATGATGCCAAGAGCTGAATTTGAGCAGCTTGAGACAGCATGCTCTATTTATGAGATGGTCGGGTCTTGAGACAAGCAGATTGCCCAGGACATTACCAATCTTCTATCTCTTTCCATTTGATATCCAAGTCTTGATGCTAAATAGGCAATGAAATGAACATATCTGGAATTCAAAGAAGTTATGAATAGAGGTACAATTCTTCATCATGCAGATTATATTTTAAATAAATGTATTTACTCATATATTTCTATAGTTTCATCTTTTTCTTTCAGTAATAACTATTCATAAGATAATGAGTTTGTATATTCTGACTCAATCATTTAAAATGTCTTCCCAAACACTGTGCCTTTTTCAAATTTCTGTATAATCATCTTACATATTTTCATATGTTAATTTAAATACAAATTACATACATATATACATATATAAATAGTTTTCACTTGTATTTTAAAATTCTTTGCATAATTGCTGAACATATGTTTGGTTAGAAATCAAATGGAAATGATTCCATCAAAACCAGTAAAATCTACTAAAATATACAGATATAGGTATAAATTTGCACATATGCATAAACATACAGACAATCATGTTGCAAACTTAAAGAGCTTTGGTAGAGTGCATGAAAGGTATAGAAAGATCAACAGTTTTGTCCTAGATAAAAAATAGAGTTCTAGCCAGGCGGTGGTGGCACACACCTTTAATCCCAGCACTCAGGAGGCAGAGGCAGGTGGATCTCTGTGAGTTTGAAGCCAGTCTGGTCTACAAGAGCTAGTTCCAGGACAGGCTCCAAAGCTACAGAGAAACCCTGTCTCAAAAAAAACAAGAAAAAATAAATAGAGTTCTAAATATTTTAGTAATGCTAAATATTTTAGTAATTTTAGTAATTATTTTCAGTAATACTGAAAAACTGTCAACCATTTTATTGTAAAAATGCAGGTTTTTTCATAACCTTTCAAAAGCAACTAACAAAAGTATTTTTCTATAATCAAATTTTCAAAATTGATTATGAGTCTGTTTAAAATAGATTTTAATAAGGCTGCATAATAAAGAAATTCTAACTCAGTTTAACATATAATTATATTTAAAAACTAACACAAAAAGTAGTATACTGTTTGCAAACTATATATCTTTACTGACAAGACCTATCCCTTATTTAAATTAATATATAGTAAAGCAAGTATCACCAACTAGATAAAATGAGAGAAATAAGCAAATAATGTAATGTACTTATTTTATACTATTTAAATAATATAACATTTTACATTCTAATAAACACAAGATATGCAATTAGTTTACTATGTCAAAGTGTAACCAAATTTTTTAGTTGGAAAATCTTGGGCACCAGTTCCTTTAGTTGGGTCAACACATTTCTAGAACTGTGCAGTATCAGATAGAGTCTCTCATTTGTCTACCTCAAAAGTATAGAAGTGTAATTAAGCATAATTATGCATACATATAATCTTACTAAGGTGGGGAAGGGTAATGATTTGAGGCTAGTCTTGGGTACATAGCTTCACTGCATCTCAGAACATGTGTGTGTGTGTATAAATAACTTAAGGAATGAACTAAGTAATCATACAAATAACAGTATTTTACCATGTAAATTTATTTTTAACATATCATTATGGCTATGGTTTACCATATTATTTAAAATAGCAAGGTACCTTCTACAAAACCTTTCTCCTGATAAAAAATTGGTATTCATTTCAGACAATCATCTAATGCATTCAAAATATTATTTAGCACATTTGTCAACTTTCAAGCTGTGCAAAAATTAGTGTGCCGTTTTTGATTTCCCCAATCTCCTTCCTCCACCCCAATAATTTTCCTTAGAATGCTTATAATCAGTATAATTTTGAAATCTATTGTACATTCTTCTGCTTCAATTTAAATCACTTAATTCATTGCCACCTCTGATTCAAAGGAAAAAAGTCGATATTACAATATATCCTCATAATATCAACATGTAGTATACATAGCAAGAAACTATTTTTGAATTACACCCCCTCAGCTTTCTTTCTCCAAACTCAGCTTTATTTAGGAAACATTGGCAATAAATGGAAGATTCATAAAAATCCCGGAGAAAGGACACCATTTCAATGTGATGTTTTAAAAATTGTATTTAATAATATACTCTTAAATTTAATGTTACTAAGGTAATTAGAAAATCCTGAGAGAGGTCAGACAGTTCATGGAATCTGTTTTATATTATTAGCTTTCTGTGTTGACAATAATCATATGCAAAAATCAACAATGGGGAGATGTAAAGAATAACAGTTGGGGTAAGAGATTAAACTTGTCTTCTACGTGCTCATCTGCAAAACAATGAGAATAAGGTCGCCAAAATCCATAAACATGAGGTGAACACTAATTCAGAAAAATAGGAATGTTTCGAAGATAATATGTTGATTCACAACATTAATATAATCCTTTCAAAGAAGTTTGTATTTCCAGTCAGAATTTATTACTTTTATTTTTATTTATTAGTGTTTTTTGATGTCCAAACAATTTTTAGACACTTGAGGGAGATTGTACCCTTCTTTTTCTGAGACTTCTCAATTATGGTGATTTTTTTCAAATAGGACTTTGGTGTCCAGTTAATGTGTTATCCTATGTTTAGACAGCTGCTGTATTTGAGGACACCATAGTATAGGGAACCTTGTTTTTCTATTGATGACTCTCTCATCCAATTGGATAATAAAATGTGTAAATTAAAGAGATTGAATCTTCTTGCAATGAAATTTAAAAAATAAGTTAATTATTCTGCTAGTTTAATTCTACAAAACATAATTGTAAAATATGGATAGGGTGATGTAGGCAGAGAACATTCCTCATTAAAAATGAACAATATAGAAATTTTAGAAATTACAAAAAATCTACAGCATCTTTCTTTTTTGGGTAAAGTCAATAAGCTGCTTTCTTACAAAATCAAAGTTAAATGTTTATTTGATTAGTTTATCATTCATTATCCTAATAAGGCTCACATTGCTTAATCTTACATGTTAACTGAAGAAGAATTGTACTACATAAGAAAAGTTAAGTTAGTTTCACGTAGAACTTAGGAAAATATTTGGAGCATAATATTTTAGTACTTTTATGATGAATTTGGAACTTTACTATTAAATCATTAATTCATGTGGCTCTTTTCCATGTCTTGTGAATCTTATTGTCTTCTTTTTTGGAAAAATACTGAGGAGAATGGCCTATCTGACCACTTACAAACATAGCATCATGTAATCTTAAAATCATGAAGTTACTCAGTGGTGATTTCAGTTTTTACATCCCAAGGAAAAGTCCTAGTCCATTTTTGATTATCATGAAGTTATTGTTCTTGTAGGCAGTTTAATGACAAAAATTTCCAGTTGAGCTCTGTGAATATGCTGCCTTGCTTGGAAAATAACTACGAAAATGGGGTTGAGGTCATTCATGGTATTTTCCTAGATTATCCAAATCAGTATGGATTATTCACATAAACCCTTAAAACTGGAAAACAAAAACTTTTAAGGTCAGAGAAAATAGTAATTTGAGGGCTTTGATCAAAGCTTTAGCTGGCTTTAAAGATGGAGGATGTTTTTAAATATGGAAAACTGTGGGAAGCTTGAGTCACCAGTAGATTAAAAAAATTTAGGAAGGGAAAATTTATTTTGGCCTATTGTCCAGATTGTACAGCCATGCATAGTCCAGATTGTACAATACGTTGTATAGTCATGACAGTGAAAATACCAGGGTAGGAAGATCAGCAAGGACTCTTGTCACATCAAGTTCATAGAGAAAAGGAGACTGCAAGGCAGTAACTGCCCCAATTTCTCTGTTCTATACAGTCCTGGATCTCAACCCATAGAATGATGCCACTGTTGACATTCAGGCATTATGCTGGCCTGCCCTCAGGGTCCTCAACTGCAGTCACTGAGAGCACTACTTGTGTGCCTGTGCTTGTTAGGATTCAGGTTGTAATCGGCCCCAGCCACTCCCTGTGAGCATGTACTATAGCTAAAACCCTTCGTGAAAGGCAAAACTTTCTCATTCCTCCCCGTTTCTCTCGTCCTGCCCAGCTCCAGAAACTTGTCTCTCTGTCTCATTTCCCTCCATATCCGTGTCTCCCCCCGCCCTCCAGCAGCTGGCCAACAACAACAGCCTCAGTCATTCAAGGCAGCTCTTCCTCCATTACTTAACACTACCTAGAGAATCCCTCACAGCCTCATAGATGATTCGAGAGCCCATCAAGCTGGCAGTGTTAACCATCACAGCTTCTGTCTATGGAGTGCAGAGAGGATTTCTTTTAGTCTTCCTATCAGTTGCATTTGGTCTAGTGAGATCTCTGCCATGCTTCTGACGAAGAAGGATAGGGAAACGATCCCACATGGTTTCAAATCTCTACACATGGGGCAAATTTTTACAACAGCAATAGGAAACATTGGAAACTTTTTAAAAAAATGTTTTTTTTTTATGTTTTAGAAAAAATGAATTATATTTTATCAGTATTTATACTAAACTGTGGAGAATTAGTAACTTCCGTCTGATCACATAACTTTGTTGCATACGTGTATCAATACTATTATCACCTGTCAAGGACCTGAATGTGAGTCGCGCATAACCAGTGCTAAGAATCATGCTGTGACGAATCTGTGCTCAAACGATGATAATTACAATCTTGCAACTACAAATATCACAAAAATCTTTAAAACATGGTAAGTAAAGTACTGCCCCGTTTTTCGCTACCATAGCGAAATAAAATAAGACCTTGATAATCATATATTCACATGACTGTGATATTTTCCTATGGTATTAAAATTCGAAAACATAGTGAGTGATCTTCTCTTCAGTTGCTTTCATTCTTTTCCCCCCTTTTGCTTTTGAGCATTTTGCCAGACCCTGCACTGTAAAGCCTTACCACGAGTATCTACATGATAAGGAACTGGTAGCTGGGTTGAGCTGTCTTTTATAAAGGACTCAAGTCACTCCACAGAAAATAAGGGAAATGTTTAACCCATATAGATTTAGATTTATAAAGTTTCCATCCATGCTATGTTTCTGAGTTCTACACTCTTAAAAAATCAAGTATAAAACATTCATTGAACACAAGAGATATGAAACTGCCCCGTCTTACCCAGTCTTTGTCTATAAAATAATATATTAATGTTCAAATAAAGAAATACTGTCAGAAATCTTTTTAAGCTACGACAGTTAAAGATATGGATGACTGTCCTAGATCCCGCCTTGGGTGTCTTTAAATAACATGCTTCCAAAATACACCCATTCATTATTAGAATGTAAATGGTACAAGCTTAAGGGAAGAACTTGTCTCTACTTTTCCACTTCTTAATAAAAATTAAAAGAGCCAGGCCATGGTAGCTCATGCCTTTAATCCCAGCACATGGGAGGCAGGCAGAGGAAGGTGAGTGGCTAAGTTCAAGGCCAGACTGGTCTACAAAGCTAGTTCCTAGAAAGCCAGGACTGTTAAATGGAAAATACCCCCCCACACACACACAAAAATATAGAAAGAAAAATTAAAAGAATAACCAGTTTCCCCTGGGTTTCAATTCCAGTGAGAAATGTACAGGATCCCTCAAGTGGTTCCCAACAAGTCCTTGCTGCCTTCCTGAGCTTAAGTGCACCTTTCGCTTGAGATGAGTTGGAGCCTCTCACACTGGTAGCACAGCCAGCTGGATAAAATTATTAGAATCATTGGGTGATACTTTATAGCTCCAAATGTGCCTAAGTTAGTAATTTAGATGTGTTGTCTTTTGTAGAATACTCCAGGAAAAAAATTCATTATTCTGTTGTTAAAAAAAAATGATTGATTGAGATGAATGAATAATATTATTCACTCTTCCAACAAAATGTGTTATACAAAATACAAGCACTTATTTCTCAATTTTAATTTTTATGAACTCAAAGGCTAAGAATGAAGTAGTCCTATATTTTAAAAATATAGTCCAGAGAACTAGAAACACGAAAAACAAGTGAATGCTAAATCCAAATACAATTTGGTACTTTTCATATATAATGCTTGAATTTGATTATTGTAACGTGAGGGGGCCAGCTTGTTGGGGTTTCCGTCCCGCCCGGTACCCCACAGCTGGCATGCCCCAAAGAGAAAAATCAATCACACAGAGATCTCTGTAAGTTATAAAGCTGATTGGCCCATTAGGTCAGGCTACTTATTAGCTCTTATGACATAGGTTACCCCATTATCCTTATTTACATTAGCCATGTGGCTTGGTACCTTTTTCAGCTGTCAGCTTACATGTTGCTGCTTCGGTGGTCTGCGCAGGAGTGGCAGAGGAACCTCCCTGCATCCCAGAATTCTCCTGTTCCCATTGCATCACCTCTACTTCATGTCTGGTTTTCCCGCCTATACTGCCTGCCTGGCCAATCAGCGTTTTATTAAGATATGATAGACAGAATACAGACAATTCTCCTGCATCAGATTATCAAATGTAATAAAAAACGATGACCATATTCAATTCATTAGTGTCATAATTACTATATTGTGGATAGCATTATTATTTGGATTTTAGTAAAATATGTTAAATAGAATTTGAAATAACCTTCAATTACTATAAAATGAAAGCATTATTAATCAATAAAATTAATACATTATGCTGTAGCAATTACTGATATTACTAACAGAATTTATTTCGTACTAATTATTTTATCTGGTGTGGCAATGACAGTCAATGATAGTAACTCCACTGTGCTGAACACAGGGGTCAAGTAAGTAAAAACACTACATAGGTATCTGAGATAAATTGCTTAACTCATGACTCTGAGTTTATTTTTCAAAAATATGACTAAGTTTAATATTTTGGAGAAGTAAAAAATTAAATAGATTAATTAGAACATGCTCTAACATAATTAGTAATGTGGGGTTACAGGCTATTCTAATTCTCCTTGAAAACATATCAATTCTTTTACCAGTACAATAAAAAATATCCAAGTGGAAATAATTTTATTGCTTTTTTTTCTTAGAACATTAACAACAAAAATTTACCCCCCAAATTCCATACTGTATATCAAAGTATCAAGATGTTGGGAAGAAGAATCCAGTGCTCTGTTATATACTAAAGAAAATACAAAGGACAATGCTGGTAGCATAGTACTAGTAATATGTACTAGTAATAATCATTAACCTCTACATAAATGGTAGTTTGTGCTAGGAAATTTGCCATGCACTTTCAAACCTATTATAGTAAGTTTCAAATGGAATTTAAACTTGCAGCAGCAGGTGACAAGGGTTCTCAACCAAGGCTGTATATCTTCTGATATTTAAATGTGTTCATGTGGGTAAAAGTTACTTCCTATTTCAATGAATCTGGTTTTTTTTAATGTATACATGTATGAGTCACACAAGGGTAAGAGTCACATGGAGTAAGAGTTACATTTAGGTAAGAGTCACATGAGGGTAACAGTCACGTGTGGGTAACTTGTTTCCACAGATAAATCTACTTGTTGAAAGGGTTATTGGGAAGGACAGTCCATTTTTTAATTGAACATATATTTATGGCTTTATGCTAGATGGTGATATCAATGTAGATTAAAGTAGTGAGAATTCATTCTTTGTGCAGAAATTTTTATGGTTTGGTGTGAACGTTAATATAGATTTAGATTCACCTAAGACACAAGCTTCTGCTCTTGTCTGTGAGGAATTGTCTACATTAAGATAACTATGATAGGAAGACCTGTGAAAATATGAAAAGGACTCTTCTATGGGATAGAACCAACAGTTAATAGACAATAATAATATGGCTCTGTCAGGTATAGGATTGGATATAAATACTATATATTTATATATATATATCATGTAGAGTGTAACATGGAGGGCCAGCTTGTTGGGGTTTCTGTCCCGCCTGGTACCCCACAGACGGCAAGTCTCAAAGAAAATCACATGGAGTCTACATTAAGTTATAAACTGATTGACCCTTAGCTCTGGCTACTTATTAGCTCTTATAACACATATTACCCCATTATCCTTATCTATGTTAGCCATATGGCTTGGTACCTTTTTCAGCTGTCAGCTCACATGTTGCTTCTTCGGTGGTCTGGGCAGGAATGGAGGAGGGAGCTTCTTGCTTTCCAGAATACTCCTGTTCTCTTTGCTCCACCTCTACTTCCTGTCTGGTTTTCCCGCCTATACTTCCTGACTGGCCAATCAGCATTTATTTAAAATATGATAGACAGAATGCAGACAATTCTCCCACACCATTAGAGTAAGCATAGAAATCTTCCTCAATCTCTCTAGATTTTTAAACGCAGAATAAAAGTAGAATAATGGGGGCAATGGCATTATTTTGACAGGGTTACTGAAAAAAATAAGATATTCATTGCTTCTTAGACACAAATGTCCCTCTATGAATCTCAGCTATCCTCAAACATCCTACTTCCTCAGAGTTATGAAGCATAGAATTACAATTATGTGTTACCATAATTATGCTATGTAAATAATTTAAGGTAAAGTCTCTTTCTATGTAAACAAAATAATGGTTAACAACTTATTACTGAAAAAATCTTATTTGATATTCTCCTGGATGTTCTTGTTTAAAACATGCAAAGAGTAAAACTAGAGTGTAGGAAATATAAATAGATGCATTATTCTACACAGAATCAACCTGTAGCCTTATTTCCCTGATGTACCTCTTATACTTTATGCAACATCCTGCAGAACAACCCACTGCAACTTGGGATGGTGCCTTTTTTTTTTAGTTTTAACTGAATTAACCTTTCTTCAGTGTGTGTACATTGAAGAAGTTCCTAAATTGTCTCCATAGTTCACTCTATTTTATAGATCTAATTAGAATCTATTGCATTTGTATTTCTCATCATTTATAAGTCATAATTCCTAGAAGATGATAAACTCTTGAGTCTTCTTAAGACATGAAGAATATATCCCTGAACATTGTACTGCTCTATAACAGAGAAGTAGTTCCAGGCATTAAAATATATTTGCTTGTGTGACTATATTTCTTCTTATCTGTATCTGATTGATTCACAAGTATATCTTCTCAATATCTTTCTATTCATTCCTGTTTATTTATATTATACTTTAAAAATGGATATATTTGATTATATCCTTCTGGACACTATAGTGGCCACAATGGGGTAAAGTAGTTTTAGAGGATAAGTATCCTCAATCCTCGAGAGGCATACAAAGTACTGATAAAGAAAGATGCAGGATCATACTGAAGAGAAAAACCAAAAACAAACACGGTTCATATTTGTAAACTGAATCTTCTGGTAAGGCTCACTGAAGAAGCAAATTTTGAGCTGAGTTCAAATGAAGGGGTGGAGGAATCTAAAGAGCAATAGGAAGAAGTATTTCTGTACTGAGAACAGACTGGGCCACAAGGAAGCAATATGCAGGGACAGCTGAGAAAGCATCTGATTATCAGGAAACAAGCAATGTGGGTTATCAAGGAAGATTTGGCATGCCACTGATAAACAATTGGCACTATTCTGAGCACTGAGAAACAATTGATATGATTAGGTTATGGTCTTAAAATATTCTCTTGGTTTCAGCATGAAGAATAAATTGAAATTGCAAAAATAATGTAAAACACTGCAGTTGGATTTGTGTGACAAAAATAGACATGAAACAATTTCAGAATATGTATGAGTTAGAATCAAAAAGATTGCTAAATGGATTACATAGGAGATGTGAGGGAGAGTCAAATTTAAGAATAATTCTCTGGTATCTGGAGTAATATCATGAGTAGAAATATCAGTCGCAGGACAGTGAGTGCTAGCTGTGGACTAGCTTATCATATGTACAATAATGATTTCGTGTTTGGAAATGACAGGGAAGTTAAATCTATGAAATATATTCATGATAATTGTACATAGTGACATAATGGATATGGAAGTAAAAGATGAAATTCAATCTAAAGAAACAAATGTGGTATATCTTTAGTGCACAATCATTACCTCCATTGTAATGAGGAAACTGTAATATATGGAGACAAATATGCCAAACTGATCAGGTAAATTTGAATGGCAGGGGTACTTTTCAGCAACATTTCTGTTATTTTAAAAAGAAAGAACTCTTTTCTTTATAAAGGAATTACAATTTCATTCCTAAAGTCACGTACTTGTATCATAGAACAGAGAACAATAAAAAATAGTGCTTATGTGAAACCTTCATCCACACTGGCTAGCATTCATGCACTGAAAGATGCTATGTGTGCTACTGGAAGATGTCAACTCTGAGAACTACAGTAATGACCAACCTGTCAAGACATGCAAACTGGTACAATAGCGGCATGAATGTTCAATGTTCAGATAGTAACCAACTGTTTTCTGGTTGAACTTCAGTCTTGATTTACAAGTTAGAATGCACAGTTTGAACCTTTTTGGGCCAAGAATCTGTGGTAGATAGGTCATGGGCTCTAGGGGAAAGCCTAAATCTATCACTCTGCTGAAAGAGTAGATTAAAGGGACTTCTAATGCTTTTGATTATATGTACAGTTTATTACACCTTTCAGATCTTATTAAGAGAAACTTTTTGGTGACGATGACAAATAACTAGAAAAACTACAAGTGTTCAGGGCACACACATACACACACACACACACACAATTTAAAAAAAAAAGAAGTAAAAAGAAATGAGAGATTACAGAGTCAATTGCCATGAATGACTACAAAAAACCTTTTTTTTCTGGACACAGGAGGGCAGATGGCCATAGGAGTTTGCAGTACCTATTCTATCATACACAAATCCCTTGCATAATCAGCCTAAACAAAATCTTACTTTGGCAACATGAGGTAAAATAATGAAGGCTTACACTTATCTGAGTAAGTACTGACAACTGAAAGTTGCTATGAGACAAATATTTGATTTCTTTTAAAGGTATAATCCTCGGTGGATTGACCATACAATAACTGAATCCACACATCCAAGAATATATGGGCAGCACCAATCATACTTGCTGGGTTTAAAAGTAACCAGACACAACATTGAGAGGATTATGAAGGATAGTGGGTATCAGAAATTAGTCAAAGGATTTATTAATATGATTGAAACACTTTTCACAGAGTATAAATAAAAATGAAGAGAAAGAATCACTTTTAATACAGACATTTATAAAATAAAATTATATATTAGGAGACGTTGTGAGATAAAATGTTCTGTAATTCTTACAACTTACTGACTTAGCTTATACTTTCAGTTCTCCTTTTTCTATAGCCCGTTCTTCAATCTGCTAGTTCCCTTTCTCTCCTCCTTTCTCAGTCCATCCAATATTCATATAGAAACTAGGACATTGTGAAGATACATAAGATTTCTGGCCCTAAGGTTGCATAGGCCAATTAAAACACTTTTATTCGCCATAACACAAGAGCAAAATAGATGAGTTAAAGATGGCTCTAAGTGCTACAAAACTGTTTCACTCTATTTCCACAATTAAAAAAATAATCCTCTGGCTATAGCCTCTTTCACATTCTAGGGCATTCCTGGTTCCAGCAAAGGTTCTTTGGTTACCACCTTCTCCTTCGTCCTGGAGTGATCCCTGATCCCGCACATAGAGTCTGTTAACTGATAAAATTGTGTTCTTTTAGCTTGGAATATATATTTGAAAAAGATAGGTAGTAGAGTCACTTCAGGGAAAAGGGAATAGAAGAAAAGAGGAGGAAGGAAGGAAGGAAGGGATGAAAGAAAAAGAGATGAGCGAAAGGAAGGAACAAAAGATCCAGCAGAGAGAGCAAGGAGATGAGACAAGACATTTTGAAAATGTTTAAATATAATATCAAATTAAGTAGATAAAGTTTCTCTTGCCAATGGCCTGTTATTAATCAGAGCACACACAGAGTTTCTGCTGTGAAAAGCTATGATATGGTACATTGTCCCCATTTTCTGAAAGATCAATCAATGAACCTTATTATTCTACAGTTACTACTTAGAAGACAAACTTTATTTCTTCTGTTTTAAGTATTAAAGCCATACTCCACACTTATTCAATCCAAAAGTGATATTTTGTGATATTCAATTATCTGCCAATAAAAACACCAGCTAACACAAAGAACTTTGATTCCAAAACAACTTGAATCATATCTTAATTGAATGTCTTGATTGAACCTATTAACTCATACATATTAGTCAACTTATTTATAAGTGTTGAAATAGCTGAAGGCCATTCATCTCAGACTTAATATTAAATTCATTTTCTATTTAGAACAATGAAGCTCACCTTGAAATTTGCTTCTACATAATTTACTTCTACATAGGAATAGGATATAAAAGATATATTATTACTGAAGTCAGATAAAGACAAAAATACAAGTTAAATTGGCACAACAGTTATAGCCAGTTAATTGTGGTTTCTCCCCAGGGGATCACATATTTGAATGCTTGGTTCCCATTTGGTAAAACTAGTTGGGAAGGATTAGGAGGTGTGGTCTAATTGGAGGAGGTCCATTACCTGATGTGCCCTTGAGGTTTTAAAAGCATTGCCCATTCCATGTAGTTCCCTCTACCTAGTACTTATGGATCAGTGTAAGCTCTCAGGTATTGCTCCAGTGCCATGAGACCGGCCTGCCTGGAGATGTGATCCCAACTATGATAGTCATGGGCTCACTCTCTGAATCTCTCAGTCCTTCTTTAAATAATTCCCTTTCATCATGGTGCTTTGTCACAGCAGTAGAAAATAATGAATAGCATTGGATATTTTCCAGATTTTTAAAGGAAAGGTAAAAATTTGGGATCCTCTCTTTAAAAGACACTTCCCACAATGGCACCTTAGAGGAATGTTAAAAATGGACTTTTACTTTTTATTTGTAAGATTTTATTCTGAATTGAAAACTTTGGCTATTAGTAATATTTTTCTCTGGAAAAAAGTTATCTCAATATCTCCCAGTCCCAGGTTTGAAATAAAATTTGCCAATACCATGGTTGTCATTATAAGAGATTTCTCAAAGAAACTTTTGATTATTCCTACTCAAAATCTTGGCACAGTTCGAGCATACCTGTAAGTTCAGGTGAATGTTTGGACTTTGAAATCTGGGAATCAATTTGCAATTATAGCTAGGAGAAACCTCTATCACATAGCTAATAAACTCCAAATGTAGGAAACAAACATAAAAAACTTGACCTAAAAAAGGTCCCCTGTGATGACTCACTGGTGATGACAACTTTGGGATGAGCTGAATGAGCAGAAAGAATCTGACCATTATTCAAAGCTGAATCTTTCAAACAAGACTGATGAGTCACCACACTCAAGGTCATTGGTTATTTCGGACCTGAAAGAATTTCCTGTGACGATAAGAAGACAGGACACTTACAGAATACAATGTAGGAATATAAAATTTTCCTTTTGACAATAGGGCATTGAGAGCTGCCACTAACAGTGTTCCTGATTTCAAATTCAATACCTTTAGTCAGAATTGTACTTTAAGGATAATGTAAATGCAGTGTTGGAAGGAATAGAGATTACCGTTGCAGATCGTGTGAAGATGTCGTCAAGCTGTGCAAGCAATGTGCCAGACACACACAAATACTGTGCTCAGAAGATAGTACATATTAAACAAATGATACACTTTTAGTTTACTCATAAGAATGAGATGGAGTCATAGAACCATACATGAAAAGAAAGGCTCTATAATCAGTGAAAATAAGGCCAACACAAATATAAAATGTTAATTGTTCTTTACATGTAATAGCAAGAATAAATACTGCTCCTCAAATTTCAGGAGGAATCAAAGGCAGTCATTAATTGGTATGGCCTAAGTTTAGATTAATAATAACATTGAAAAAAGTACCATATTTCAAAATTGTTTGCTCAGTAAATGGCTAAGAATACATTTGATTGACTGATGACCTGCTTCATTTTGTATGTCTGGCAGGACATGACAAAAGATTTACAAAACCCAGACCTGCCAGTTTCATTCTGGACGGCTTATATCCAAGACAATGGCCCACCTCCATCTCTTCCTTCTTCCACCCAATGTCTGTTTTCTCAATCTTTTGCTGCTTTACCTAATCTTTTGTATTAGCTTCTTTTTATTTTTAATTTGTTTTTAGGAGAATATTTTATTTCTGTTGCTTGCACTAACTTTGAACAAAAATAGTCCAGGCTGTCCTCAAACTTGCAGTCCTCCTCAGTCTTATTATTAGACACACATAGCTGTTTTTAATTTTGATTCCCATGGCTGGATTTCTCTTTTCTGAGTGAACACTTCCTTTTAGCATTTCCAGGCTCTTTTCTACCAGGGCAGATTGTAGGGTGGCACAAACATGCCCTGCTAGGGTAAATTTTAATGATTTGTAACTTTTAAAAGCCTGACAGGATAACAAAAAGAAAATGTAAGTCAGGTATTATGGTGCATGTTAAGAAGTGTTTCAAATTATTTAATTATTTGCACTATTTATTGAAGAATAAGCAAGTAAATAAAAGAATACCAAGATGAGAATTAGAAGACATGAACTATTAAAATCATTAAAAATTATAAAGGTTTCAACCAGTCTTAATAAAGAAAGATATTGTCCGAGGAAATAGAATTTGGAAGATTTATACCTATGCAAGTCAGCTTAAGATGGCTATAGCAAATGATTAAGGTAAATCAGGGTATGGTGAAGAAAGGCAGAGAGTTCATTCTGTTCTGGTGTTCGCAGGTCTTTGGGCCTGGTGACTTTTGGACCTGTTCAAAGGCAACTCATCATCAGGGAGACTACATGGAAAAGCCAAACTGTCCACCTCAGGTCAGAATGAAGAGAAAAAGATAAACAGTCCCACACCGGTCTTCCAACAGTGCCAAACAAAGCGTTGAGACTTTTTAACACAGGGGCCTTAAGTTCCCATTCTTAGGCAAAAGTCTATTCATAACCTTAGTTATTAGTTAGTGTGCAACTGGGAGTCAGCTTAGGGTTAGTAGGTAAACTCCATACTAGAGAAGGAGATGACCTAGAAATGATAGGAAATACACGTTATAGAACATAGGCAAAAGACAAAATGTTGAAATAAAAGCAATACACAGAAATATAAAAAAGATAGACCAAACACAAGTTTCTCCTTTTTCTGTTGATTAGCAAAATTTTAAACCAAGAATTTATGAACTGTTCAATAGTAAGTAATAATGACTTTTTGGTATCTAGTCAACATATAACAATATGTTATATATAATATAACAATAACAAAATCCCAAATTTAACATTATTAATTTTTAAAATAGTCAAAGATGTCTTCAATCATTGCACCTTAATAATTTTGTGAATATTTTTATTATTAAAGACACATGAACAAGAAAACTATATGGTTTAAACTGTTGCTCTTTGTTTTTCCTGAAAATTATAACTGCTGATATTATAAAATAATTTATTTTATGCATATAGGCTTGTGTACAATCATGTGTGTATGTATATGCATGTGTGTGTGAGAGTGTGTGTGTGTGTGTCACTGCACACAAGTGGAAGCCAAAAGACCTTGCATGGATTGCTTCTCTCTTTACATTATATCAGGCCTGAAGAATGTAAGTCCATTTCTCAACAGCCTTACCTGCTATATCATCTCAAGGAACCAAGAAAGGTTTCTTAAAACTCTCACCCCAAATCACAAAATTTATAAAAAAAAAATAAAATTCTACTTATTCCAAATTAATTTATTTTTTTATCTACCAAAAACTTGATAACCAAATTTTACTATAAATGAGTTTCTTACTATAGTGTATCAGGTATTTAGCTATAAATGAAATACACACAAAAATAGCATCCTTACGCGCATGTGCACACCTTCATATGAATATTTACTTTGGAAGCACATTCCTGATTAACACACTGTGACTAAGAAGAATGAGGGGTGATGTAAAGGACATGGTTGGAGTATAAACATACAAAATTTAAAAATCAAAAAATGGTTTTCAAAGATGCCTATTTCTGTATACTCTTCCCTAAGTTTAATGAAATGCTGCAATTCTTTATCATTAAAATGAAAATAAAATACTAATTATATATTAAAGAGATTGGTTCTAAATTCCTTTGTATAAGACCTATAATTTCTGGCAGTAGGTTTTAAAATGTCCCCTATGACTTATATAAAGAATGAATTGTGCAAGTCAGAAAGATAATTATAAATCCATAATGAGATTTCAACAGAGAAAATGAGTATTTTGTAAATAATACTTATCAAATATTGTTAAAATAGATAACTTTTAAAGAAATAGGTACAAACCTTACCCAAAAAAAAAGAAAATTTCTGAAAAACAGATTTGTATCTACCCATTGATTAAAGTCAAGTTATGTTGAATACTGAATTCCGGGCAGATATATACATTCAAACATCCATTTCATCTCCTTCATTGTTTTCAAATGAGGAAAATTCATGTTGCTTACACATAACATTTAATATCAAAGAAATTCCATGGCCGATAAACGGTTTGAATATCATTCTGATAAAGACCTAACGACTCAAATACTTGAACTAAAACTAAAATTCCTCTTTGGTATTCAATACTAAGATCACATAATTCAGAATGATGATTTGGGCACAGAGACACACAGGCTACTTCTCAGAGACCAACAGGAGCTCTCCAGTAGGTATGCAATGTTTTCTCTCATCATAGAGAATGGTCCTTCGCCTACCTTGGTAGTGCAGAGAAGACATCTCCTTCTATGTATTCAAATGACAGAAGGATCACCACAACAATAAATCAGAGAACACTGTCACTATGGCCTGAGTCTCTTTTCAATACATTCATTGCAGAAAAAAATTATATTTCTGCCACTCAGAGAATTTATAGTAATTCAATAACCTTAAATTATGTCTATCTCATAAACAACTCAAAATGCGCCCATAAAATATTCATTCACTTTTTCTTTTCCTTAGGAGTACGATGTTAGCTTTATACATGTCAGTGACTCATTGAAATATAAATCATCTGTCTATAAAATCACAATAATTTTGTTTATGGAGACACCTTCATAATACAATGCTCATTATTTTCCAATGTTTCTCCTTGGTATATAAATTTAAATATTTATAAGTATCATTTCAATATGACTGGGACCTTCATATAGCCATAAGCAATCACTCTCTCCATAGCTTTTGTCTTTAATAAGAATAAAAACATTTGTGTCCCATTAGGATATTGTTTCCCTCTCTCTGTCCTAGAATCTAACTCAACCCTAAGTTGGCCAATAGGTGAATATCAGGATGATAGATAGTATTAGTTATTAAAAATCAGTAAAAACGAAGTTTCAGTTATATAGGGACAGTCTTTTACCATATAGAGGCATTATCATACGACACTGAATTTGGCAAGATGCTTGTCTGTGCTAATACACTTGTTTTGATTATAACAAATTTCTGAATGAAGTCAGAAACTATCTTTTCTAAAATAAGGTTTTTAAAACAAGGCTCATATATTCCAACCCCTATGCCAAAAATATTACCAGTTTCAAATAATGTTCACACTGAATACCTCCAAGAGAAAAAAACTCACATAATAATACAAATATTAACATTTATAAATATGTTCACACTTCATTATCTCCAAGAAAAAAAAGGAGTGGCAAGAAAATTTTGTTAATAATACAGTATCACTAAACACTAACTTTTGAATTTGACAAAAAAATAAATTTACACTGAATCATGTGAAACAGTTTCTTTCTTTTATTTCCCAAAGCAAATAAATAAATAGAAAATAAAAAATTTGATTTGTTATTTATCATCCTTTGTGTCCATATTTGGTCAGGACATAATGAGATTATTAACAGATCCTTCATTTATCTCTTTTATCTTTTTTAGATTTTGTGCATTTGGACACCTTGTGTGCAAGCATGTCTGCTCACTCTGTCATGCCTGGTGCAGAGTGTAAAATCATATTGAGCTGCTATGAGGATGCAGAAAATTGAAACTGGGTCCTCTGGACAAGCAATCAGTTCTCTCAACCATTGAGCCCTCTCTCCAGTCTCGCTCTATTCCTCTTTTATTGGTTAAGGAGAATACTTCTTACAATAACATATTTGTATGCCCTGGCAAGTATATTTATTTTGTTTTTACTCTAATTACTATTATTTTCCCTCAAATCATTCAATAAGTTTTAAAAAATAAGTATGGTCACAGATATAAAGTATGAAGAAAAATTTTAATTTATCCAATAAATATTTATCTGTGGTCATCATAAAAAGTACTGTGGTTATACTGTAGTCCCCACAAAGCTGCGCTCCTTTAATCCATTCGATGAACAAGAAAAGTCAGGAATGATCAAGTCACAGATTTGAATCATGATTCAGAGAAGAAGGTCTCTGAATTTAATCGCACCTGCTCACTCACATGAGTATTTACACATTTCTCTCTTCAATACCAAACTCTGCCCCTGCTTGAAACCAAACACGTGCACATAGGAGCAAAGTTAAATGATCTCACAGTGTTACATGTGCATATAGATGTATATATGTAGCAATAATGATTAGAGAAGATAACATACATTTGTGAGGGGGAGGCAGATTTGGGAAGGGGAGAGATAAGGGCTTGATATATACATACAATGCTCATCTATGAAATTATTTAAAATCTACTAAAAATTATAATGTTTCTTATACTCTAAAGCACCAAAAATTGTACTGATTTTACATAAGACATATTGGCTACTGATTTTGCAAGTTTATTTTCATGTTCTCTAAAGTTTTATTGTAGGTATGATCATCACCATAATTTAATTCATAAAATTCTAAGACCAAGAGTCATAAACTTTTTGTCAGTTTCTTGTAACAGAAACCACAATGCTTGATGTAAAATATAAGCTTTACTCATGAGTCAATTTTTTTCAAATCAAGAAGTTTAAAAATCAGTTATGTGGTCTTGATTGCATATCATATCAAGTTTATAGGATTAATTCATACAGTTAATCAATTTACATTGTCTCAGGCCACTCCCTTAGATTAATTATTTTAACTTTCAAGTAGGATACACAAAGTTGAAGAAGCGTTGCTATAGGCACCCACCTGCCTCCCAGAGATGAATTGTTAATTAGGATAACTATTGAAGAGTTCATTGAATCCAATTATCTAATCACCAAAAGTTTCTTTTCAAAAATCCCCTTATCTCATTTTAAATAATATTTTATTGATTCTTTGACAATATAATGAAATATATTATTGATAACAGTCATCCCTCTTTCCTATCTCCTCCCAGATGCCTCCCAACTTCTTAACCCTCTCACCTTCATAGTCTCTCATTCTCTTAAAAAATAAAACCAATAAATTTAAATTAAAAATAAAAACTTGGTGTCCAGTCTGTTCTGGTTGACTACTTTTGATCATGATGTTTACTCTGGAGTATGGTTAATATACCCAATAGTTATCATGTTATAAGAGCTATGTTTCTTTTTTTGCATTTCCTTGCCTTACAAAGTAATTGATCATACTTTAATTTTATAATACCTTTTTATTTATCAATTGCAATCTGTCTGAAAGTGTACTTACTTGTTTTTCAACTTCTAAGGATACCTTCTAAATTTTCCTATGTGTGAAAGATTATTTTTTATTATTTTTATATGTCAATGTGACTTAATTATTAATTATTGATATTTTAATATTCTACATAAATAAGTCTGAGAAATTATTTACTAAAAACATGTCCAAATTTTACATTAGACATATGACAGATTTTATCATAGGACAAGGTTTTAAGCAATTAAACCAAATGAAATTAGTAATGTTGTCCCCTCCTCTGGATATTTTTTGTCCATCTAATGCTTTGCAAGGTCCCTCAATTCAGTCATTTGTAAACCACTAAGATTTCTTGTGTTCTCAGGCAAAAGTAGATCTAACGTGGCAGCACATTTTAGGACATGCACTTTAGTATCAGCCAAAAGCTGTACTCTGTTCTTTAATAACCACTCTACCCCATTAATTTATGGTCTTCTGACATTCAGGTCACCTCTACAATTTTAAAACCTAAACTTCACTTGAACTTCTCTGAGGTTTACTAAATAACTGTTGTATCTAAAAATAGTAATTTAAAATTCACTTTACTTTTTTAATATTTTACTTTAAGCTATATTATTTCAAAGAAAAAACTATTGGCCACTATTCATTCTTTTGAAACTTCCATCATCTTCAAAATCAAAGTTTATTCTTCTATATACTCATTTTAATTATTAATAAATTTTGGTAAAGATAAAGTCCCAATATGATATTACAGTATCTCTCTAGCATACAACGATGTTTGCCGGAAATACATAAGAATATATTTTTCCTGCTTATTAAAAGGATTACACAGCAAATATTAACATTTTGTACTAAAATTTTCAAAACTTTGCCTCAATAGTCTGTAAACTTTTCCTATGGAAATTTTAATATAGGTTTCTAGTCCCTCCTTTTTGAGAATGTGATATGTTATGATAGGTACCAACCACTGCAAAGATAGGTTGATAGCCTGGGCAATTGGTTCCTTACAGAACTTGACTAATAATGTTTTTAATTTATATTTTATTTCTGTCTGTCACTATTGTGGAAATGATAATGATGGCATTTGAAAAATCACGGAGTTTCACTTATGCTGTCGCTTCACTGTTTTTATTAAAAGATAAAAGCATTTTTAGGAAATGAAAAATAGACTATGTCAAAGTAGGTTTCGGCAGTAGTTAATATTGATTTCCCATGATGGGATCCAGATGACAGAGACAACCCTCTGAGCATGCCTGTGACAGGTTGGTGAGATTAGATTATATTAAGTGATAAGACATACTTTAAAGATGGGTGCTATATTTCAACAGACTGGAGAACTGGGCTGAATCTAAAACTAAAAGCAAGCTGACCACAAATATTCATCTCTGTCTCTGTCTCTGTCTCTCTGTCTCTCTGTCTCTGTCTCTCTCTCTCTCTCTCTCTCTCTCTCTCTCTCTCTCTCTCTCCTTTCTTTCTGTAAAGCAATGTCAGCAGCTGCTTCTACTTCCTGCCATGATGAAGCAGTCACAATCGTGGACTGTATCCTGGAACCATGATCCAGAGTAAAGGCTACTTTCCTTAGAGTACTTTTGTCAGGATTTGAATAGTCTGTGTCTGAGCCACAGATTTAAAGAAGATATGACAAAACTATCCAGCAATAGATGGTCAGTGGCTGATGCAGAGACTCGTCACTGGTTAAAGCAATGAGAACAAGGAGCTTGCATTCCAAATTCTGAGCGGGACACTTATACTAAGGGCTGCACAGCAAAGGTTGTGAGAAAAACAGGAAGGAATAGAAGAGCCATATATACTTATATATAGATACGTGTGTGTGTGTGTGTGTGTGTGTGTGTGTGTGTGTGTTGGTGTACAGAGAAAAAGCAGGAGAAAGATATAAAGACGTGAAGTTGTAACACGTAAGTGTTGGGCATGGCTGGTGTGTAGGTGGGAAGAAATGGTGGTTGAATATGATCCAAGTATATCATGTACTTGCTTGAAATCCTCAAAAAGTGAGTAGAATATAATATGTGCAGCAACACTGAATGTACTCAAGAGGTTGATATTTTATGACTATTTCTTTATATGTTAAAGTAACAACAGTGGCAAGGAAGAGACCGCCATGAATTGTTGAGGGTAGAAAGCAAGGGAGGGGTAAGAGTAGGGAAGGCCAGTAGAAATGATGTAATTATGTTTTAACTAAAAATAATGGGCAATATATTGTAGGGAAATTGTTTTAAATTTTGTAAGAATGAAACCGCTATCTTATGAGTAGTAAATTGGTCTTACTTTCATTATAATAATACAAGTTAAATGGGTTCTTCTACATGTATGATTTATGTTTTGACTAAGTGATGGGATAGAAATACTTATCCTGTCTTCATTAGACATGACATATTCTGACTCTTCTACACATATCCAGTTCAGTTTCATGCTTTCATAGGGTTGACAGTTGCTATAAAAGCTGCTATAACTGAAACTGCCAAGAATCATCACCATAGAACGTAGCTCTGCCCTTTCTAGGACACAATGCTCTCATTTCTTCCCTACCTCCAATCTACCAAATCTCCACAAAAATCAATGCTTGTAGTCTGAGTTTCTGATCCTCATATTTCATTAGAGTATGGAGGAAAAAATTAGAAGGAAACCCAGGTCATAGAGAAATCTATTGAACAAAGAGGAAATTCAAAGTTAAACAAACATTTGGTCAGTCCGATAATCTTGACAGCTAGCATTGAACAACTACTCTTCTGTTAATTTATGTATCTGACATTTTTTAAATTTTTATTTTACAAAATTAGTTTATTTAATTTTATTTCTTTATTCTATGTGTGTTTACAGGCGCAGACGGGCAACAGTACACATGTGGAGGAGAGAACTGTGGCCATCCGTTCTCTCAGCTCTGGAGGTCAAGCTTAGGTCATCAGGATTAACCAGTGTGTCAGGTTTTATATCGAGCACCTTTGCCTGCTGACCTATCTTGACCCATTGAAGAATATTTTTATACAAACAAAATTTCAGAAGTGATGGATAATTTTTGCTTCCAGCTGAATATTTAGTCATTATTAAAATAACATCTGGCTGTGGAACTACTTCATTAAATAATGAAGTCATTTGGTATAATTTCAAGATAGTGTACATTGAAATAAACACAGCACCATGACATATTTATATTGGTATTAAATATTTTTAAATGTATAATGATATTTTAAAGTTGTTTATAAGTTTACCTCTTTTGTTTATTTTCCTTTATATTTTAAAATACTAATATGACAAGAAACTAGATCTAATGTGAACTCTCTGCGGTAGCCTAAATAAAGCCCGGAAAAGTTATGTGGCAGGAATTAGCATGAAGTAATCTTTTATCTTCATGTTATATTCTAAAAGGTTTCTGCACATATCAATGAATTGTATTTTCACTTGCCCAATAAAATGGAGAGAATACAAATGGAGGATATCCTGCCTTGCATGTCTTATTTGATGCAATGAATTAAGAGGGAATGTGTAATTTGTTCTTGTTTACTGCCCATGAATCCTACCAGATGCAACCTCATTTCTGCATGAAGAGGCTTCCAAATGGAATCGGTCCATTAAACATCCATTTGGAAGAAAATAAAAGTCTTTTTGTCTTAATGACAGTGTCCTTTGCTTTACAGAAGCTTCTCAGTTTCAGGAGGTTCTTTTATTCAATGTTCCTCTTATTGTGTGTGCTACTGGGGTTATACGTAGGAAGTGGTCTCCTGTGCCCATGTCTTACAGTCTACTTCCCACTTTCTATTCTATCAGGTTCAGTGTGGTCAGATTTATATTGAGGTCTTTAAACCATTTGGACTTGAGTTTTGTGCATGGTAATAGATATGGATCTATTTTCATTCTTCTACAGGTTGACATCCAGTTATGCCAGCACAATTTGTTGAAGATGCTTTCTTTCTTCCATTGTATACTCTTAGCTCCTTTGTCGAAAATCAGGTGTTCATAGGTTTGTGGGTTAATATCCGGGTCTTTGATTCGACTCCATTGGTCGACATCTCTGTTTTTACGCCAATACCAAGCTGTTTTCATTACTGTAGCTCTGTAACAGAGTTTGAAATCAGGGATGGTAATGCCTCCGGAAGTTTCTTTATTGTGTAGGATTGTTTTGACTATCCTGGGTTTTTTGCTTTTCCATATAAAGTTAATTATTGTTCTCTCAAGGTCTGTGAAGAATTTTGTTTGGATTTTTATGGAGATTGTGTTGAATTTATAGATTGCCTTTGGTAGAATTGTCATTTTAATGAAAGAATGGATGAAGAATGTGTGGAATATATACATATTAGAGTACTACTCAGCAGTAAAAAGCAATGACATCTTGAATGTTGCATGCAAATGGATGAAAATAGAAAACACTATCCTGAGTGAGATAAGCCAGACCCAAAGAGATGAATATAGTATGTACTCACTCATTAATGGACTAGCCATAAACCAAGGACATTAAGCCTGTAGTTCACAAGGCTAGAGAAGCCAAATAACAAGGTGATCCTGAAGAAAAACATATAGATCCTCCTGGAAACTGGAAGCAAACAAGTTTGCCGGGCAAAACTTGGGAACTTGGAGGTGATTCTAGGGGTGAGGGTGAGGTTGAGGGAAGGGAAGAAGGGTAGAGCAAAGGGAGAAGGGAAAAACTGGCAAGAGCTTGGGGGACTATGAGAGTGGCTAGGGAGGAAGGGGGATATAGGAGCAGGGAAGAAGATATCAACATTAAGAGAGCCATTTTAGAGTTGGCAAGAGATTAGGCTCTAGAGGGGATCCCAGGTGTCCACGGGGATATCCCCAGCTAGGTCCTTGGGCAGCAGACGAGAGGGTGCCTGAATTGTCCTTGCCCCACTATCACACAGATGATTATCACGAATATCACCATAGAATCTTTGTCTGGGGATGGATATAGATAGAGACAGAGACCCTCAACAGAGCAAGAACTGAGCTCCCAAGATCCAGTTGAAGGGCAGAAGGAGGGAGAAGACTAGCAAGGAAGTCGTGACCATGAGGGGTTGGTCCACCCACTGAAACAGTGTGCCTGTTCTAAAAGGAGCTCACCAAATACAGCTGGACCAGGACTGAAGGAGCATGTGATCAAACTGGACTCTCTGATTGTGGCTGACAATGGGGGCTGATTGAAAAGCCATTGATAAAGGCACTGGGACTTGTTTCTACTGCATGTACTGGCTTTTTGGGACCCTAGTCTATTTGGATGCAAAGCTTCCTATGCTTGGATGTAGGGAGTTGGGCCTTGGACTTACCACAGGGCAGGGGTTCCTGCCCTTTCTCAAGCAGGGAGGAGGCTGGAAGAGGGTGAGTGAGGCAGCAGGAGGGGAATGGTATGAGGTGAGGAAGTGTAAATTTTTGAATGAAAAAAAGAAAAGAAAAGTCATCTTCCTTCAGTATATAAATGATTAAATTGTATTTGTTAATACATGTTTATAATTATGAATGTTTTGGAATATAGATTCTAATGCATTGCTTCACATTTAGACTAACAACATTTTGCACACTTAAAATAAAGAGAACATAAGAAGGAATATAACACTGTTGTTTCCAAATTGTCAGGGTGACTTGCTTGTCAAATCATATTTCTAACTCCTGTACCATGTCTGTCAAGACAGAACAGTATAGAGATACACTGGAAGTCAGCACTCACCCGAGAAAGACCAAAGTAAAATGTCACAATGATGGCACACTGATAGAGCTTGGCAGAGGTTTGGCATATCACTGTTGTCAGAACTTAGAACTTTCCAAAAGTGATGAAAAATAGAAGTTGGCTTGAATGTGGTTTCAACAGCAAATGAACTCCATCCTTCTATCTCATATAGGACCACCTGCAATGTTTCTTATTGCATTAGATTTGCTTCTAAATCTTCAAGGAGTTCCATTAAAAAAATTAGCTAAAGCCCAACATTAAAAGAATAAATCAAATAGTTACTTCCACACTCTTGTGTTGGTTTTAGTGGAACACTGCTTTATTTTCTGAAGATATTATGAAAAAATTAAATAATGAATGTGCTTTTAAATAGATGTCATCACTGTAGTGGACTGGATAGAAAAACAGATGACTGAAAGTATGTATGTGTTTGCAAATATTGTCATGAACCATGTTTAGTTTAATTAAAAATAGGGAAAATAGTTTCCATGTATTTCAAGGCATTCTTTAAAAGGCAAGGTTTCTAAACTAAATAGTTAGGGATGAGGTATATGAGGGGTTGTAGGAAGGAAAGGGAAGGGAAGGAAATGGATATAATTCTATTTTCTAAATTTAAAGATATTTGCATGAATCTAAAATAATAATACAATTATCCAATTAATTGTATAGGAATCAAGTGTACACTCAGTCTTCAAATCTGAAATATACGATATAGTGCTTTCTACACTTCTTTCTGAAAACCACATGGTCTTTTTTTTTTAAAGCTCTAAATATGTGGTAACTACTTTCTTAAAGTTTCATTTTTATCTTTGATTACTATTGACAGTGAGGGTAAGCATAAGGTAACATTGATATTAACGTACCTTATACTTTTTTAATGAGAAGCCTTCATCATACAGGCTAAACATGTTTCATGAGAACATGCTACACAATAGTCTGACATAGGTCTGCAACAGTTGGGGAGCAGAGAAAATCTCTCTTGTTGCCACAACTGCATAACAGTTGATTCAATTTTTCTATAACATTAAATAAAATACCATTTTTGTGCATAAGTTTAACAAATAGTAAAACTGGAAAATTCTGAATTTTATAAACAAATGCCAAATAATTTCAAATTATAAATCTAATTTAATGGCAGCAGGCAGGAATAGCAACAAGCATTTCTTTTTCTAAGTGACATGAAAATCAATATAGATTCTCAGTCAACTGGGATTATAAAAGTGATGTTTCCTTGGTTCAGAGCCATCCCTAGGATATCTGATTTACAAAAGTGTCAAAAGAGTAGAACAACCAAGTTTGTGGAAAAACATAAAAATAATTTCTACACGAGAATGTCCTTGCTAATTCTCATTTTAAGCCAAACTTATTACATTTATTTGTGTGAGCATGCACATATACAGTTGACCATGGCTGTGTACATGCCACAACATACATGTTTAAGTCAGAGAACAACTTCTAGAAGTCTCTTCTCTCTATCCATCATATGGATACTGGGGTTCGAAGTCAAGTCATTAGGCTTGGCGGCAAGTACTTTTATGTACTGAGCCATCATACTGACGGAGCACAAAAGTTTATTTTCTTTTTAAAAATTATTTATTCATTTTGCATACCAACCACAGTTTCCCCTACTGCTCCACCGCCCCCTCTCCAATCCGCTCACCATTCACACTTCCGAAAGGGAAAATAGAAAAAACAATTTGGACAGAGGTATGGTTTAGTTCTTTTAAAAGGCAGCTACCACTCTGAGAAACTAGGGTTGATTGATGCCCAGAACACACATGGCCCTTCCCAATAGTTCCAGGACATCCTTTGCCCTCTTCTGGCCTCTAGAGAAACTGCATGTATGTAGGACACAGACATTCATGCAAACAAAATATCCATACACACAAAATGTTGAAAATATTAGGAAAAAGTAGAAAAGGATAAAGGAAAGATCACTGCTATGGTACTTTAAAAAGGAACTGATGATTGATCATAGCATTATTATTATTATTATTATTATCATTATTATTATTATTATTGTGTGTCTGAGAACTGAAGTCTTGTCATCACATATGTAAGACAAGCACTCTACCACCGAGCTACGTCTTACTTCTGAGACAAAGTTTTATAATAGGCAAATCTGTTCTGAGAAATTAAGTAAACTACAGTAATTTCTATATTGAATGTTTGCATTCATATAGTATGCTTGGTGTATAATGGGAATTATCTGAAGTTATGGACAAAAGTCAAATAACAAATAACAATAGGTGTATCTTTCACTCCTCTTCAAGGCCCGTTCAACATCCTTCACAACAGCTAGTATTTTTTTTCCCATCAGCCTGTCCTGTGTCTATGCTCCTGGTGACATCTGCATGATCTCATGTTGGGAGAAGTTTCACTATGTACTAGAACAACATGGCTAACAAATGAAGGCTCTTTGTCAAGCATTGTTTGGAAGCAGGTAAAACACTGAGCAGGGCAACAGTGATGTATATCAAATTATTTTAGTTACAGTACCTCCTACTAGGATGGTAATTTGAAATCTAAACAAGAAAATCTTCATTAACTAGGACATGTAGAACAATTACACCATACTCATTCAAATATATTCCAACAGTCTTACCAACTGAATAGATAAAACTAGGGGATGTTGGATTTCCCTGGAAACATTAATTATGCCTCTATACAATTTCAGAAGATGAAATTTCTCTCTGTGCATACTGGGGAGCTCTTTAGGCAACTATGATACCTGCACTTTAGACACATCACATTCTAGAAGAATCTGCTTCGTGACTGGGCATCAGCCCAAGAGTCTCACTGTGATGCGCTGAGGTTTGTTACGCAGGTCTTTGCAAGCACAAAACTTGTGGAAAGGCAGCAACATTCAAACTAAGTATGATGCATGCTTGCTGCCTCTCATGTGTTTTTTGCTCCAGTTACAGCAGTTCATTTTCAGTCTGGGAAAATTCTTTGCATATGTCCTATTGCTTTCCCTACCTCCTTATCTTAAAAGCTTAGAAACATACCAAGTATGACTAGCTAGCATAGTTTTAAAAGTTCCATGTGTCTTACGTATAAAGCACAATACAAGAATACCTGAAGGTGAAGCACCAGGCCTCCTTTGAAAATTATAATCTACTTGAACACGTGTATCAGTTATTGAGGTAAATTAACTTGAGAGTCTGAGTACTCTTAAAAAAAAATAAAACCTTCAATCTAAGATTCTTAATAAACTCTAGATAATTTTATTTTGTAGCAAATTGAAAAAGAAGTTATATTTGAAATGTGCAACTATATTTTGCATTTAAATTACAAAGTTAAAACGTGATATGTTGATATACCTAAAGACCTATACAGATCAAAAATGTATTTGCATATTAGACAGCTTTCAGAAATTTGTAAAAACAAGGAGACACTGGTATATAAATAATTGATCAAATATTTACAATCTTTGCTATTCTGACTAATACCTTAGAATGATGAAATATGTATAAACAGAAATATGAGAAGGCCATTTAACTATAACTTACAGATCCCCAAAAGACAATATTTAACATTGCTTCATTTATAAATGTTAGCTTATATTGAATAGTGGGTAGAAAATCTACCAGAATATAATTAATTTGAAGAATAGAGAGATGTTTTAAGAGCAATATCAAATAATGCTTAAGATTTGGAAAAGTCATTGTATTTTTTCTCATATCTACCAGTGACTTCACCATGTGAGCAAATCATATCCGCCATCAGAAACTATTCAGTTTTAAAAGCCTCTGTTTCTCATGTGAATTCATGTCTCAACAAGCTCTTCTTTAAAAAAACAAACAAAAAAAACCCTTGAGGATAAAAGCATATTCTCTGAGATGGTGTCAAACAATTAAGAACATTTTAGCTGGGCAGTGGTGGCACATATCTTTAATTTCACTCTTATGAGGCAAAGACAGCCCGATCTCTATGAGTTCCAGGCCAGCCTGAAAAGATTATTTGATAGGCCCATTTTTCCCACTATTGTACAGAGTAGAGAAGTCCTGCAAACATATGTAACATAGGTCTATTCTTACGAGTACATGTATTCATCTTATACATATTACAAAATCATGAATAATTTCTAAAGAACAATTTACAGGTCTCTGAGGACAGGGTTGGATATTGAGTATCTCAGGAATCTACAGCTAGACTTGTGTATAAAAACGTGATTCAATGTCAGGGGAAAAAGTCACATTCAAAATCTGACTTTCCACTTAGCAATAAAATTTGTGAGTAGTCATCGTTACTTAAATAGATGGCTTGACTATATCAAGCTCATTAGAGAAAATGTGCCCTGGTGTAGGTGGCTGATATAGCTCTTAGCTAAACAGCACACACATTGCCAAGCAAATCCCTCACTGCCTGATTCATCAGTCATAATTTATCAGCTTCGTGGGAGCAAGTGGACTCACTGCCATGTGATGACTGTGGCCAATTTTACATAATGCCCTGCTGGCAATAATAATAAAAAGTGAAAAAAAGGAAAATTCTAAAAACAAAGAGGTAGCCCATATAAGAATACAAGTCTTACATGCTGCCATGTGGTTATTTCTTCTGCTCTTATTATAACTTTAGCCAAGTAGAAGAAAAATCTACTGATGGAATCCTGACTGTAAAATGTGTTCCTAAATCCAAGTTTGTTTGTTTTTTTATTATAAAATTTACCCAATAATAGCACTGTGTGAGAGAAACTGTTCAAGTAAACCGTATTATATAATACCGTAATCAGGTTCTTTATTTGAGTTTTTAACTAAGTGAGACATCTTTCAGGAAGACATGTTCTGGTTATATATTGATTCCCAGGAAAGGCCTTTTGTTGAAAAATGGCGAGCACAAAGCATATTTGTGTCAGTTCCAAACAATTTGTGAATGGATCACTTACATTTCATCGTATTTCCATATATAAGAACTCCCACAAAAATCTCAATAGGGCTAGAAAGAAAAAAAGTAAAAGAAAGGTCATACATTCTTTTGTGTGCATTTGTCAGATGCATACACATTCTGACAGCATTTGAAAAAAAACAACAGCATTAATTTATTTTTTCTTTCTACTTGGTGTCATCTGTATCTTTATTACACATTAAATTGATTAGGAAGTGAATATAACATCATAAATAAAAATGAATAATGAAGTATAACATTTGCTTGAATATTGGCATTTTAGGGAACTATCAGTTCTATCAGCTCATATTACACTTCCTCAATTTTGTCAAGATAGTAAGGTAATTATAATGATACTTGCTATTATTTCATTTAAGCATGATAAATATATCCATTAAATGGATCTCAGAAACTGTCCTCTTGGAAACCCAAATGCATACTAGAGCCAAAGTTTTTATTAACATGATTGCTTAGTTTTGTACTTCAGATTCAGAAAAATGCAATGAGTTCTCAGGAGGCATCTGAGGTGAAGAGTCTATGTCCCTTCCTCCCAGTTTCCTGTGTTGATTCCTGTAAAGGAGGTTGTAGATGATTACAATGCCTCCATGAAATGCAAGAGCAGCAGAAATCAGGGTCACCATGGTAACATCTGTTGACTTTGTCCTCCCAGTTCTAGAAATAAGGCCTGCAGTTCTAGGTGGTATAAGTTAAGCACAGCTTTCTCTCTGTATACAGTGCATAGCTTACATGTATCTTTCTAAATACTGAGAGTCTCTCACAGCATAATTTAAAAAGTAACATCATTTAGTTTTCTCATGAATAGGGAGTCTTCATTTGAAGCTTAGGGATATTTGATTATAGAATAAATAATAGAGACCATTCATTAAAATGAAGCAAGTGAATGGAATCATTTTTAAAAATCAACTCTGTATTTTTACAGTTTAACCATACACATTTTTATTCCAATTTTTAACTAATAATTGTGGTTCCTAATATATTTGTAGAACACTTCATTATTGTTCTAGAAGGCACAGAAGCCTCAACATCACCGTTGGAATTCTGGCTACATATGGGGCTGTAGTTGTGTGGGCTCATAAATAGAGGCCCTACCACTGAAGGGAAAAAAAGCAATGAGGGGTATACGCAAATTTTGGAGAAAGAAAATAGAAAAAGGGAATGGTGTGTTTTCAGTATAGTCTTAAAATATAAGATAATAAGAAAAATAGGTAGAGCTGTCTTCAGCAAATCACATCAGGATTTCTCTTTTTAAGAACAGCATGCAGTGCATGCTTGGTGCCAAAAGACAGCTAGGCAAATTTTATTAAGACGTTTTGACAACTGTGACTTCACACACAAATGTGATTACTCAACATGGAAGCAGCATATGCTTTGGTTAGCAGCACAGACCTCAAAGGAAGACTGGGCATTCCAAACCTTTCCTGCCGTGCTATCTCTAGACCTCCAGTGTTATTTGATCTTTTATGTGGCATTGAGAATGACTGTGAATCATATCTGTATGAAGTTATTGTCATTATTCAAAGAATTCTTATTTTAAAGTATTTAGAGCAGAGCATTTATCATTAGTAATACTTAAATTTTCTAAATAAAATTATCACAGATGACAATATGGTGCATGCTGTGCCTTGTTTCCATGCTGGAAAAAAAAACGTAAATAAACCTAAATAAACCATGAACCTTATTGCTTTTGGTAGACTATTTACTCTTTCAAAAGTAAATGAATTAAGCAATGGCTTTGATTATATTGTAGTTTATGACTTTTGGAAGTGGTTTTCCTCTCTGTTGCATAGCTTGTCAGTTACTTATAGTAGAGCCTCAGAACATCACTGTAACCCAAAGCAAAGTGGCACTATAATAAGACACAAAAATGCAGCTGATGATTCATGGGCCACATGCCAGCAAAGCAGTCACATCACACATCACTGTCAGTAGAAAAAAGGAATCTGGGCAACCTTGCTCAAAGGGCTGCTATTATGGTAAGTTCTGAACTGAATGCAAACCTGAATATAAAGGAAGGAAAGAGTCTATTGAAGTGGTGGTGTGAACAGCATAGAGATCAGCTGAACATCCTTCCAATTGTTTAAAGAATAATTCATAGAATGGGAATGTGAAGAGAATGTATGAGTCTAGGACACGAGGGGACGCGGACCAAGAAATAGTATGGAGAATGCTATCAAAATCTTTGAATAGAATCACAGGGAAGGCTGATAAGCAAAAAGGTATCAACACAGAATTAATGGACTCTCCCTTAACACAGAGAACAAGGTGAACAGAATCCAAGTTGCACAGTAAAACTATTTAACTGTGATAAGGTTTGATCATTAGAATATTTACATTACACCTAACAGGCTTCTTTAACTCTACATCCTTAGAATTTATTTTTCAGGAGAATCTTAGTGATGGCTTCAAAAAGACTCATAGTTGTGATATTGGCATTAACTAAATAAAGAGAGTCGGCAGTTAGGTTGGTAAACTGTAGGTAATTGCCTCTTGTGTCAGAATAACCTACTTCCAACTACGCATGACTATCTAGAAACAGTTATCTTCACTTATTGTAACTTCAAACATACGTAAGAGCCATGAAGGTCTCAATCACCCAGTGAAAGGACTTAGGGTTCCTCCCAATTCAGCTTTTAATTTTCTTCCAGGAAGGTCCCTTAAGAACATGCCCAGACACAGACCATAATCCCCACGGGAAGGGGTCTACTTCAGACCCCAGATAATTTTTGGTGTGGTAGATGATGTCCTGAATAGTAAACATGCTCAGTTCAGATGAGAAATCAGACACCTGATTCATACATTATGTTCTCATGATCCAGTGATCTTAGAGCATTTCTTCATTGCAAATGGAGAAAGAAGTGATGGTTACCTAAAGAGTAACTTTGAGGATTAGATTGTATAATGTTGGTACATATTATTTAAAAAAAACAGTTATGTCCTCTGTCATTCTCTCAATCCAATTGTGTTCTAGACAAATATCTCCCATAAGCATCTCATTCTCAGACCAACACCTTGAATCATCTAGTCACATCATCAAAGCGCAAACAAAGCAGCCAGGATTTGTTTTCAAATTAATTACACTTGTCTCTGACATTATTTTCTGTACACAGGGTCAGAACCAGTAAACCAGTGACAGCATTCCAGTATCCTTTGTTTAATTAAAAATAGTCCTTTAAAAATTAGGAGACAGACAGATCAAATTAAATAACTGATTAGACTGTAAATTTAAATATGGGGGCAGAGAGATGGCTCAGTAGTTAAGAGTACTTGATTCCCCTGCCAAAGCCTGGGACATGGTGGCTCATAGCAGTCTGTAACCCCAGTTCCAGGGAATCTAATTTTTTCTCCTGGCCTAGAAGACGTGAATGTGCAAGTGGGACATAGACATACATGCAGCAAAGCACCCCCACTCAAAATAAATAAAACGAAATTAAAACATCACACTATCTGTAAGCTTTTCCTATTCTAAGCATTATCAATCCACGAAAATATATTTTATGCGAAACTAAGCAATTACGAAATTTTTGATGACTTAGCAACATTCAACTCAAAATTTTATCATTTAACTATTGTTGAATCTAATTTCCTTAATCACATCATGTTGATGAAACTTGGAGAGAGGCCAAGTGCTACTTAATCCCTGCTGTGACTGCTGTACTTCAAATACCCCTTAGTCAGCCTAAGACCTTGGTGGACCAGATGTGAGACACATTACAACTTGAAAAACGGAAAAAAATGCAAAGAGACTCATTACAAATGTTGTTTGTGGTAAACTTATAACTTGGTATACCATTTGGTTCTTGCTCACTAGGTTTCAGAACATATACTTCACATGGCTGGATTAAATACAGTTAGTCAGAAATCCTTCCTGCTTATTTAAAACAGCACCTATCCCATTAGATGTATTTGTCTTCTGAACAAAAACTATATGTACTGAGTCAATATAATTTGAAGACACAACAAATGAAGTGAATATAGGCTTTTTATAACCATAATTGAACTTCCAGAGTCCCCAATCAAGTTAATTAGAACTTTTCTTTCACAATTTAAATGAATAAAATTTTAAGCCATAGGTTTATTAGGGCTATTCCCTAGAACCTTGCATGATAATAATATAGGGAATGTATGATTCTCATCTAAATTATAGAAATTATATCCTCATGATAAGATAACTCAAAAGCAACAAAAACGTAGTAAATATGGAGAGCGAGAAGGGAGAAAGCACCCTGAAAAGAAGTGAACTGAGGACCCAATTGCCACAATTCAAAAAAGATCAACACAGTTTCTAAAAGGGGGTGATTTCTTACTCATGATTATAAATTTTGATTCAACCAAGAAAGATGAATGACATATTTTCCTCACTTTTTCAAACAGGTTAATTAGCTGTCATCATGAATTGAGCTACTATACATGTCCCTTACCTTGGTTCTGTGACTGGGTTTGGGTCTTTTTCCTCACTGTATGTTTGAAAGGACATTTTCTAATACGAGAAAGAACCACGAGAGTAAGTAAAATTGTCTAGTTACTCCAAAGTTCAGGTTTCGTTAACTCTCATTTTTCTTAAACCACAAAATCATGTTAGTGTCTAGAAAATTTGGCGATTCAACATCCTCTCATCCATCCTTGACTTGACAGAACTTTTTCTGTTACCCATTATATTGTTTCTATTATAAATAAGTACATTTTACTAAAATGCACATATTTAGCTTCCTTAATATCTACAGCAGTTAAAAATTAAGACAGTTTGTCTGGATGCATTTCTCAGGTCACAAAGGTAGCAGAGGCTGGCTTCAAGGAGATGTCATGTAATTGTGGTAGCAATACTGTGTTAGCTTCATCCAGTATTCTCCTACAGTTTCAAAAAGGCACATTATACAGCAAGAAAAAGTTATTTCTCTTATGATCATGAACAAAAGTCTCAGTAGGCTTATATTAAGTTTGTTCCTTTCTATTCAATTGTATTTAAAATAACTCTTTTGGGGGGTCGCCTTCTCCTCAGGGGTCATTGATCACCAACACCTTTGCAGGAGGGCAAAGGGAGCAGAAGTGGCTGGTCGGGTTTGGAGGGCCATGAGCAGGATGAGAAAGTGACAGATCATTTTATTGTTTCAGGAATACAGTATAAAAGATTTCATAGGGAGTTATGGACAGGAAGAGATGATTGGTCATGACACAGCACCTAATTATCATACAGGCGGGAAAGAGCAGGAGTCATATGCTGAGTCATGCAGCATTTGCAGGAAGCTCTGTGTGGGTCGGTCATCCTTCCAATAAGGTCAGGTCTGTGCTAAGAGACACTCTCCAAATGAGGTTAGACAGAGAGAAGAAAGAGAGTCCTCCATTTTGTGCCCAGCTCACTTGAAGAGCTGTCTGGACATGGTAGACTTACAACCTTAATATCTGGTTCTCTAATGTTATTTCTCTAGTTTGTTGTATGTGGAAAGGCTTCCAATGCAAGGAATAAATTGATAATCATTGCAAACAAAAGCTTGCCTGATAAATTATGCCACGGATGAACAACAGCCCTGCCTACTTCAAAGTTAAGACATTGACATGCTAACAAGTTTTATTTAAGTTTTCTAAGTTTTGTTGTGTGTTCATTCAGGCAGAACATCTTACTATGAAGACAGTTAAAATCAATACTTCTTGCACAGAACTCTCAGAATCCTAGAAATGGTGTCAAGATTTTAATATGAGAAGGTTGAGATGAAAAAGACAGTAGAGGAGGACTTCCCAGTTCCAAGCCTGGTTAAGACAGCAGGGCCACCTTACTGATCAATATTACATTTTTAAAATGTATTTCTTTATTTTAAATAATTTTTTCATGCAATATATTCTTATGATGGCTTCTTCTCCCCCCAGTGTTTCCAAAATCCTTCCCACCTCCCACAAACCCAAATTAACATCCTTTCTTTCTCTCTCGTTAGAAAACTTATAGGAATTAAATAAAAGAAGAAAAAATGCAATATGATAAAAATTAAAACACAAACAAACATACCCAAATATGACAAATAAACAAGAAAAGAAAAAAGAACCAAAAAAAAGCAAAAGAAACACATATAAAGGCAGGGACACTTTTATAGACACATAAATCTATAAAGACAAAGATACAAAATTAGTGAAACAACTATATATAAGCAAAAGACTTGTAAGCAGAAATTAAATGCATACATACAAACATAAATACCTACATATATACATAAAATATCCAGAGCATTTTAATATAAATTAATTAATTAACAAAGAACCCTCCAAAAATACCATTGAGTTCATTTTGTGTCATTCATCTACTGCTGGACAAAGATATCATCAAGTGTAGTTTGCATACACAGTGGGATTATGTTGGAGAAAACGAACTTCTCCTTTGTGAGCAGTTACCAAGTGGAGATATACTCATTTTTCTGAAAATCCATTTTTCTCTCTCTAAAGAAATCTATATTCTTTCTTGAGTGTTTCTGTTCATCACATTCTCCACCTAACAGAGAGGTTAGTTCATTCATTTTCTGTTCATCATTTGTTTTTGGCAGAAGGTCTCCCTGTGTATCTCAGGTGGGTCTTAACCTTATATTCTGTGTGTTGGGGTTACAGACACATGTTACTAAAAAAGTATAGTTTCTGACTTCATTTTGATACAGTTGGTACATCATGCATCTGTTAATTTTAAGATACTATTCTCTCTAACCAGCCAGCCAGACCCAAAACCTAAAGAAATCTAGCCATGGTCCTCTGCAGTTCTATCCAACCCATCTCTCTCTCTCTCTCTCTCTCTCTCTCTCTCTCTCTCTCTCTCTCTCTCTCTCTCTCTGAGACAAAGTTTAGTCGTCTTGCTATGGTTTTATAATACCTAATTACAACTAATTACATTACTATTTAAATTCTGACTTCTGTAATACTCTTCTTATATAGACTATGTGGAACTTTCAATCACTCTATAAAAGAATACAACAATTGTGTGGGGTTCCCTGAAGGCTCATTTCCCTAGTCCACCAATCAGTCTATCTAGGAGAACCACTATTACTTCTCCCTTAAGCTTTCCATTTAATAAATTTTCTTACCATATTTTAAAGAAAAGTCTCTTTTTTATATGCCCCCATCTTGCTTCTTCTAATGTAATATGCTTTTTCTTCTTATTTATTTATTTGGATTTCTTTGTTTAGTTTCATGTGTATGAGTGTTTTGCCTGTGTGTATGTATTACCCCACACGCATGTTTCAAGCCTATGGAAGTCAATACGGGCTGTCAGATAATCTGGATCTTGAGTTATGGATGGTTCTTAGCCAGTGTGAGTGCATCTGGGTTCTCTAAAAAGAAGCAGGTGTTCTCAACTGCTGAGCCATTTCCACAGCTCAGTAATCTCTCTTTTTAATGCTCTCCTACCTCCAGGCCCCTTCATGATTCCTGTGGTCTTGGGGCTCTTTCTCTCTTTCTCTAATAAAGAACTATCCTGAATGGTTCCTTTACTTGAAAATAACAGCACACCTGTCACTCTTTCTCTAGCAGCAATAGATCAACTATTTCTGCTGTGTGACCGTTACTGTTAGTGCCTTCATAAGGATAGATTTCCTTCTTTTTCTAATGTGTTTCTGGTCAGCTAAGCTTACTCATTTCAGGGACAGAAACTACAACCATAAAAGTTTGTTTTTGCCTGAAACTAAGAATCAACACACGAATAGATCTCAGTATCCACTATACTTTCTTTTTTAAAAACCAAAAACCATATTAGAAATTTGTATTTTGAAGGATTCTCTCAGTAAGACAATTCAAAAAACTAAGAGAAGAAAGCATAGCTTTCAACTTACATAAAATATCTTTCAGAACCTTTAAACGAGTCTATAGTAATCATGCATCACTAGAAACATTTACTTGGGTTTTATTTTTTTGCTATGATCAAAATATCATCAAAGTGGCAATCAATGGAATAATATCCTTATGTCTTCTTCAATATGATAATTTGAATTTGAGTCAAACACAATTCAATATTGCAAAATATTAACTCTTTATCTTTTGTTGTAAGAACCTTATTATTCTTATAGGTATAATTATTCTATGATATTATCTAGAAATTTAAGGCAAATATTTTACACCAGGAGGTTTATTTAAAGTTTGTTTTCTTTTTGTAAGGCATTTGTGTAGACACACAGTTTTAATCTGGTTTCTATCCCTGCCAAAGACAAAATGTTTTTTGTAATGAACATTATTCTTCTAAGTTACATAATATATCATATAATTTTAATTTTTTAGTATCTCTATTTTTATAGTACACAAAGCATGGAAATTCTTGCTGAAGGGAAAGAACATATCATGCTAAGTGCTGTGTCCTTTGTTTTCATGTGCCAAGAAATCAAATTATTTAAGAACTGATGGAGCTGGAGGAGTGACTTTATAAATATGGCCCTCCCAGACATTCCCATCTCTAGAAAATATACACCTGGAAAGAGATGAGTAGGAATCGCTGAATGGTGACTTTCTTGAAGTTACTGTAAAAAGTAAATTAAAAAAGAAAGGAAAATAAAATCCCTAAATAACAATCTTGGTATTCCAGACTAACGTGCTTCCAATGCTTCCTCTTTGTCATGGTTTGGTCTAACTTCAGTATTCCATGCTAAATCAAGTGCTTAGGGAGGAAACAGGTACTTCCTCACTGTAGCTTTTGTTAACTACAAGAACAAGAGAAGAAATCAAGGGAGCAAGAGGAGGGGATCCTTCAGGAGTTTAGGAGAAAGAAAACTAAAAAGAGACAGGCTTCTTTAGTCCAAGAAGAATTACAATAGAGCAGCAAAGATGTGAGCTAATATAATGGTAAAAATACAGAAGCAGGATTCACAAGCAGACTCTCACACAGTTGTCTAAATCAGCTAATCATCTAGAAAATATAAAAGAACTCACCAAAGGGGTGATAAGTCATGACTAACATATATTGTATTTAGTAAGATAAAACCTGGACACTTAAACCTTGATTTTAATGAAAATATTTCACAATTTCAGCACCATAGATGTTAGCAATAATGTTTTAAATATATTAACTTTAATTAATTTTTAATTATTTTTAGCCAAAATCATATAAAAATAAATGAACAATGTCATATGGGATGACTTTGTCGATGACTTTTACTAACAAAAATTGTTCATCATAGTTAATTAAGGTAAAATATATAAGTGAAAACATCAAGGTGCAAAACAAATAAACAACGACGACAAACTCCTTTGAATTTTTTACATTTTTGAAGTGTTTGTTTGTTTGTCTTGTAGGTAATATTGTTATGAAAAGGTTTTGGAACATGATATGTACTAGAAGCACCTCTGATATACTGCATTTCTTTTTGTAACTGATGATAGAATGATAATGACTTTCATTGCCCTAACAACTTTCTAGCAAACACTTGTAACTGCCAGATAAATCAAAATGACATCTAATGCAGAGAATAAAACTGAACATTGAAATTATGTCTTAAATTTACAAAGCATTGAGTAGTTCTACAGATTTTTAAGCTAACCAACCTACTGATAAAAATAAAATTTCAATATATATTATGACAAACTACTTTTTTTTAATTTACAAAGGGTGATCTTACGTTGACTTAAATACTAGACAAGGAAGAGAGAGAAGTTAAAAAAGAAGTAAAAGAAATCTTGGGGAAGAAACAAGGACCAGCTTGTGGGGATATCCCAAAAAGTGCAATAGTGGCATTCACATCTTTTTGATAACCAACAGCTCTCCAATGTTGGTACTGTAAGCCTATCCAACCTCTGAGAGATGCTAAGGTGGACCTGAGAGGACAACCTACCACAGACACTTTAAACCAATATAATTCCTAATTAGATTCTAAGTTTATACACAGATAAATGAAGCTCTCACTTTTTCATCAAAAGAATAATCTCTTCCTAATAGTTTGAAAACATTTCAGGAAGTTATAACCGGTTCACAGTGCAGAGGGATGCTCAGTTCCAGTTGATACACCTATAGCACAACTCTACTCCATAGGCTATGGGAATATTGAGAAAGAAATAGAGGAAAGATTTTAAGAGTCAAAGCATTATGAAGCCTGCTATAAGGTTGTTCCCTAAAAGTGAAAGGAAAGCTACATTAATAAAATTTTGACAATATGGCTGCCTAAATAAAACATGAATAATGACAACAGCAATAGACATGCTAAGATGGAAATGGGAAATTTATGGTACCCAGCTTCTAGGCAAAGAGCTACTAGTAACTAATAACCAATGTATTTGCCAGGGTACTCTAGGAGAATAAAATTATAGAATGGATATATATATATATATGATTATTATAGACTTATTGTCTGTCATACAACTAGTCCAACAATGGCTGTATGTCAATTGAAGGTCCAAGAATCTAGCAATTGTTCAGTCCATGAATCTCAATGTTTCAGCTGGTGTTCAGTATATTTCAGAATCCCAAAGAAGTAGTCTCTTCTAATACTAGGAAAGAAATTAACTTGAAAGCAAGAATGTGAGCAATGAGGCAAAGAGTAAAAGCTTCCTTCTTCCATATACTTTAGATTGGTTACAAGAATAAGATGTGCACATATTAAAGGTAAGTTTTCTTCCCTCAAAAGATATGGATTAAAGGTGTATTTTCTGCCATGGGAACTCTTTAAGCCAGTAGCCTTTAAGATAACAGCCCACTTTAGGTGTGGTCTCATGTACTCTGAATGCAGATGAAAGGCCTCTGCAGTCCTCTTGGCTGCTGGTTTTGGTTCCAGTTTCCAGTGCTACAAAGAACTGCTGATTGCTATTCTGTCTGTCAGTCTATCCTGAAATGAATAAGCCTTTGTTTTACTACATTCTATACTATTGTGAAACTCTTTTGCATGCCAACAGATTGGTACCCAATGTGGTTTGAATTCATGCCACTGCTGGGCCCTGCCCAGTCCCCCGTGGCCTTCTCTCACCCCATGCATCTGAACTAGCACTCTACAGTTGAACTACACCTCTGGGCAGCTGTGCAAGGTTTGGCTCGGCTGGTCCACCATGGCAATTTGGAAATTTTTCACTGGCCCACGCCTCTGTGGCTTGGTCCTTCCTACTGCCACCTGAAAAAGTTTAAAAAAGAACCTCTCTATTTCATGGCAACAAGCTTGGAATATTATGAGATGTCCTACTCGTTCTTAATATACACAAACACCACTGCCTGCAGGAAGTAACTCAAAAGGTACTCAAAGTAATGAAATCTGGCAGATGGATATGTTCTACTTTGTAGAATTGGAATATTAAAATATATGTACCACACCATTGACACCTATTCAGATTTCCAAAGGGCAACTGCTTTGAGTTAAGAAAAGGCCAATTCTGTAATCATGCATTTATTAGAAGTTATGGCCATCATGGGTATTCCTGCACAAATAAAGACAGACAATGTTCCTGCATATGACTCTAAAAAATGAAATAGTTTTTTTTTTTGCTTTTTACAATAAAAAGCATACTACAGGTATACCATACAACCCTACAGGTCAAGCAGTTATAGAAAAGTCAGATCAAACTACAAAGGATATGTTAAACAAACAGAAAGGGATGAAAAATACTCCCAGAAATAGATTGCATAAAGCTTTATTAACCTTGATTTTTTAAGCTAATGAGAAAGAAACAACAGAAGCAGAGAGACATTGGATAATAGAAAAAATCTGAATGAAATCTGCCAGTGTATTTCAAGGATATGTTGACCTCTGATTGAAAACCAGGAGATATGCTATACTGGGGAAACTGTTTTGCTCTTGTTTCCACAGGGGAAGAAAAGACATAGATAACACCAAAATTTATTAAGATTCAGCTTAAAAAGAAAAAAAAACCTCTTGATAAAGAGAAATGACAGTTCACAAAAAAATAATAATAATTCCATAGGTTTTAAGGAAACCTCATAAGGGTTAGGGAATAATTTTGTTCTTCATTTTGCAAGAAATGATTTGAGAAAAAAGTTGAGAGACATTGGACCTCTAGATGCGTAAGGAAGAAAATGTAACTATCCAGAAAGAATCATCAAGCAAAGCAAAACCTGATTTATGATACCAATATCCTCTGCAGGGTAAAACTTTACTGCCTAAACATACATATCTCCTTTCTTCTCAGTATAATGATAGTCACGACTCACTTAGAAGTCATATCTGTCTTTGGAGTTGGACAGTGGCTATCCTTCTCTAAATCCAAGCATACTGTTAAAAGAAAGTCATAGTTTCTGTCTCATATCAGAAGCCACCTGGTATGCAACAGAAAGAAGATAAAATGTAGGGACTGCTATTATTAAAACTCTGCTTTCAAAAAATTTTACTTCTCTGCGTACCTATTTTTATCTCTATGGTACCTTTATTGAATATATGTTTATATGAATAATGTTTAAGTTTTTACAATGAACTATATATTTTCCTGTAGTACAGTAATATTTGAAGTTTCCAGGAAGATGATGTGGTCCAACACTAATGATTCCAGCTATTTGATATGATGTAATTATGCTGATAGCACCCCTTTAAGATTGGTTTGGGGTTACAAACTGCTCAAGGTGATTCCAATTTTGTTAGCTGATTATGTGCACCTTCTTACAGTATTATCTGTAATAATACAGAAGTTGTACCATAATCTGTAATAATAATGAAGTTGTACCATAACTTCAAATAATAACTTCAGAAAAACCCTATGACTACTCAGAGACTACCTGCAATTATGCCAGAAAGTAACCTTGAAACTTAACCATCATTTTAGGTTTTATAGGATAGCGTAGAAATAACATTGTCACCATGACAATTCAAAGTAATTCTAGAAAACAACATCCTCTCTCCCAACAAAGTTTGTCACTCAGGGCTAGAGACATTATTGGGGGTTGGTTTTAACTGGTATAGGGTTGGGGGTGGAAATGAAGTAGGCTCAGGGATCTCTCTTGAAAAAAAAGGAAGTGGATGGGATGTGATAATAGGTAGATTAGTGTGGGTTTACTCACACTAATAATAATAACCAGTAATAGTGAGAATATATGAGAGTTACTATTTATAGGAAATTTACATTTGAATAGATTCTTGTATATTGACACAAATTCAAACTATATTTGTTATATTGAATATGCTCCTGTTTCTGATTACAAGATTTGTGAAAGTATGTAACAGGAGGGGACCAGGCCTGCTTGAAAGAGTCAGAGTTTTCCCTGGCCGGACGGCCCAGAAAGCTGGCATTTTAAAACAGCGCAGCTTTTTTCCTGCTACGACTGAAAACTGAAATGCTTTACTCTAGTCTTTCCCAAGCTTTCTCAGGCTTTCTGTGGATGCAGTTATCGACGTGGGCGCCATTCTGTAACATGAGGGGACCGGCTACTTGTTTGTGGGTTTCTGTCCCACCCGGTACTCCACAGCCAGCTTGTTGGAGTTTTCTGTCCTGCCCAGTCCCCCCTGCTGTTTAGTCCCAGAGAAAAATCACATTGAGATCTCTGTAAGTTATAAAACTGATTGGCCCATTACGTCAGGCTACTTATTAGCTAACTCTCTCATCTCGATTAACCCATTTTTCTGATCTATTTTAGCCATGTGGCTCAGTTTTTTTTTTTTTCAGTGGGGCAGCTCACATCCTGCTGCTTTGGTGGCCTGGGCAGGAGTGGGAAGAATCAACTTCTTCCCCAGAATTCTCCTGCTCTCCTTGCATCATTTCTACTTCCTGTCTGGTTTTCCCACCTACACCTCCTGCCTGGCCAATCAGCGTTTATTTAAAACATGATTGACAGAATATGGACAATTCTCCCACACCAAAAGTATGCTATTTTTTGTCATATTATATGTATGCATGCTTCTATCTATGCTTAAGATATTTTGCATATTGATGCAATTTTAAGATATATTTTTCATATTGCACTATAAATTTCTACTTTTGATTATTGACAATTTAAGGTCATTGTTCTCACTTGATGCACATTTTTAAAGATTGTTTAATTTTTAAATATAAAGTCTTAGTCTTGAAGCTATATAGGTGTTAAGAATTACAGATCAATAGTCATCCATATTTGTCATACTTCTAGTTAGGCTAGCCAGGTTCTTTAGATATATATTATATTTCCTATAGATAGGTAATCTTCAAACACTTTAAAAAACTGTAGAATATGGCATCCAAATAACTTAGGGTTCTGTTGATGTGAGACACTATTGATCCTGACACCACCATCTGTTCCCTAGATAATGTTGAGCACCAAAGACACTCCACTTAAAGCTTGTATTTTTCTTGCAAAACTGACCTTTGGGAAAAGAACTGCCCCTGTCTTGACCAGTGACAAAATACATGGTGTCCAAACTGGACAAGCAGAATACAAGCAAAAAGACTATGAAGCCTTGCCAAGACAGGGTAAAACAGTTTTTCAAATTTCCCTGCCTCTAAAAATGGTCTGTCAGTTACTCTGGGCCTCAGCCAAAGTTCATTGCCCCAACATTGCAAATGAGACTTTGAGTATTTTCTAGGTAGTCAGCTGTCTCTGTCATTTCTTGCACCTTTTGTAAGTTGCTTGATTACACTTCTGTTTATTCAAGTAATATTATTTTCCTATTCAATTCTTTGATGGGTTGAAGACTAAATAGTCATAGTTACTTTCCTCTCATGACTTAGCCAAGCCAGTTTTAATATAAGACTTAGACTCCTTAGGATAGGATAACTATTGAAACACTTAGCATATGTTTCTTAGTTGATGGTGTTCATGCTGGTTGTAATTCTAATTTTTAAGTATGTTTTTGCCTCTTATTTTTTTCTGGACAATACTTTATATCTGTTCTTATTTATATAGTTTTTTAATTAGGCTTAGAACTCTGTTATTTCGACAAAAGGGTGAGATACTGTGGAACTACTTTAGCCAATAGTCTTTAAGATATTAGCCCATTTTGGGCTTGTCCTAAAGTACTGTACATGAAACAAAAAGCAGACATGGGCCTCTTGGCTGCTAGATTCGGTTCCATTTCCCAGAACATATAAAAGACTGGAGATTGCTACTCATTTTTGTGAGCTTAACCCCAGATTTAAACAAACAAACAAACAAAACAAACAAAAATCCTTTGCTATACTCTTTCGAGGCTATTGTGGAACTCGTTTGTATGTCAAAAATCTTCTGACCTCATAAGATATATTTAATTGTGTCTTTGTATTTGAAATGATTTAATTGAGAAAACAAGTTTCTCACAGATGTAAGCAAGTACTCCGGTTTTATTTAAATCTAGATGTACTCAAGTTGACAGAAAAGATCAGTCATCATAACCAGTAAGGGAGGGGAAATTAATCTTTCCTGGAATTGGCCCTCTATTTGGTTATTCATTGCCCAAATGATCATATTCATATAAGCAATCTTAAAGAGACTCAGCAGAATATATAGATATTTGAAGAAAAAGGACCATCAACTTGAGGAGGAATGAGGAAGTAAGAGGGTGTTATCAGAGGTTCCAGAGGGAGGAAAGACCAGTGGTAAATGCTATAATTCTATTTTAATCTTTAAAAAACTGGTGGAAGAGAGAAAAATAACAATGAAAATACAATTAGTAATAAGAAAGGGTTCAAGTCTTATTTGAGGGGACTGCTGAAATGATTTCATTGTAATGGTCCCATATCTAGTAATATGATAGTATATCAAAAAGGCATGCATTGATTTGATTTAAGAAAAAATGCAGAGCATTTCATTCAAAGATTAAATTATTTTTTGACTCAATGATCTTTCTGTTAACAATCAATGCATTATCCATCCATAATGGCAGGGTTTCCTGAGTCATGACAGAATGGAACAGAAAAGGTGTAGGCATTTTACTAGTGTCACATTTGATGATTTTTAAAAATCCCCCAAAATCTCAGTATAAGTGACATATTCCTCAGTAACAATCAACTTCTTTCCTTGGCCTCAACTGAGAGGTGGTCATGTGTGGTTCTTCCAGCACTGGTCCAGTGCCTTAGCCTAAGGCACTTACAGGAATTTGTCCTCCTTAGGGCTCACGACTGCCTTCTTTGCTGTGAGAAAATATGCATGAAAGCCCTGTCTCACTGCATTTATTATCTGCCAGGGATTCTCTGAGTAATAAATTAATACCACTGTCACAGCTTCAGATAGAAGACTGACTCCATGGAACCTATAACCACTAATATTGTTGAGATGATCACAAGGCTTGGGATTTCCAATTAATTTATTCTCTCTCTCTCTCTCTCTCTCTCTCTCTTCTCACTCTTTCTTTCTTTTTCTCTCTTCTTATTTATATTTATTTATTGATTGATTGATTGATTGATTGATTGATTTTCTGAGACAGGGTTTCTCTTTCTAATAACCCTGGATGTCCTGAAAATCACTATGTAGAAAAGGCTGGCCTCGAACTTACAGAGATCCACCTCCACTGCCTCCTGAGTGCTAGGATTAGAGGTATGTGCTACCACTGCCTGGATTCAATTCATTCTCAATGCAGAAATGTTTTTTGTGTAACTGAATATGTCTATGTTACATAGTCTGGAGAGCAGCAGAATAATTGACTAATGATATGAGTTACCATTAAATTGATAAAAATAAAACAAAATCAAAACTCTGACCAGAAGAGAGGCAATACACATTACCTGATATATGAAATTTACTGATCACCACTATTTTGCCTTCAATTTAGTCTTAAGTAAACTATTAAAGAGTACAAAACCTGAGAAATAATTAATTCATGTAGTTTTCGTTCTTTTCAATTCTCAATATTAGAAAAGAATTTCACAATATTTTTAATGATAAGAAAATCATAATTCAAATTAACACTGAAATATAGAATCACAATAAATTCTAAAGATCTAAGAGGTTTGAAGATATTTCTTCACTTAGAAATTGTAACCACTTAAGCATTGTACTACCTGGAGATTTAATTTAATATAAAGAGAGTTGTATTTATTTAAATCCGGAGAAATGAGTGTCTAACCTGCCAATTAAACCATCTGACACATAAATATTTTTTCTCAATCCCAAATACTTACCTTTAAAAGAAAGTTGACTATATCCAATTCATGAATGCACACTTAAAAATGTCTCAAGCGTAGAAAGACTGTGTGGTTTATATAAAGAGAGACAGGTTTGCTATAGAAAAGAGGAGACTGAATGGTTATTAGGCTAAGAAAGCCCACATACCAAATTTATAGTCTCACCCACATGCATAGTGGGGTTTTGAACTAGACAACATTAATAAAACAATAAAACAAATATTCTCTAAACATCAGCAGATCTGAAACATCAGGAGACAACCCATCTATCAAAGAAGGGTAGGTCACAAAGGACACATTAATTCAAACAAAAGAATATGTTGACTATTCTAATGTTTCCAAAGTTGCAAGCATACATAATAGACCTCATTATTGTTTTTCAAATCCAAATTTGGGGATCTGCTTTAGCAGTATTGTTTATATGAAAATAATTGAAAATCACCTTAAATGATATTCCCAGGGGACTGAGGGTTTGAACTCAGTACTTCACAGTTAATTAATATCTTTGGTGGCCAGTAAAGGCAGTGACTCAATGTTCTGAGTATGTGGAATTTGGCACAAGCAATTGTTCATCATTATTTTAGCAGAATGTCAAGTAAAAGATAGGACTTAGAGCTGATGTCTGTCGTGGATTAAATAATTATGGTCAGGAACCTATATGCTGGTATTTTTAAACAACAGTTTTTTGCTGTTTTGAATATGCATTTTTAGTATTATTTCCTGGCACCAGAACTAAATTTGGGAATCCCTGAAAATTGGGTAAAGGTTAATTTAGACACTTAGAGGTGTTTGGATTCTCAGTGCTATTCTTTATTAGCCTGGGAATTATTCATAAACCAGATGAGTTTAAGAATTAAAGGTAATTTGTTTGGGTGAATCATTTGCTCAATTTTCTCAAATATTTTTTTTTCATTCTCTCAGGCCTGAAAGTGATTACAAGTTTTTTTTTTATTTATTAAAAATTTCCACTTCCTCCCCACCTCCCTTTTCCCTCTCCCCTCAACCTCCCCCTCCCCACCTCCCCCTCCCTCTCTAGTCCTAAGAGCAGTCAGGGTTTCCTGCCCCGTGGGAAGTCCAAGGTCCTCCCCACTCCATACAGGTCTATAAAGGTGAGCATCCAAACAAACCAGGCTCCCACAAAGTCAGTCCTTGCAGTAGAATAAAAATCCAGTGTCATTGTCCTTGGCTTCTCAGTCAGCCTTCATTGCCAGCCACGTTCAGAGTGTCCATTTTGATCACATGCTCCAACACTCCCAGTCCAGCTGTCCTTGGTGAGTTCCCATTAGATCAGTCCCAGTGTCTCAGTGGGTGGATGTACCCCTCATGATCCTGACTTCCTTCATGTTCTCCCTCATTCTGCTCCTCATTTGGACCTTGGGAGCTCAGTCCAGTGCTCCAATGTGGGTCTCTGTCTCTATCTCCTCCCCTCCTCCCAAAACCCTCCCACTCTCTGCACTCCCTCTCCTCCTTCCTCTCCAGTCCTAACAGCAGTCAGGGTTTCCTGCCCTGTGCGAAGTTCAAGTTCCTCCCCTCTCCCTCCAGGTCTAGGGAAGGTGAACATCCAAACAGACTAGGATCCCAAAAGGCCAGTACATGCAGACAAAACAAGACCCAGTGCCATTGTCAATGGCTTCTCAATCAGCCCCCATGTCAGCCACATTCAGAGACTCCGGTTTGATCGCATGCTCATTCAGTACCAGTCCAGCTGGCCTTGGTGAGCTCTCATTAGATCAGTCCCCTTGTATCAGTGGGTGAACACACCCCTCGCAGTCCTGACTTCCTTTTTCATGTTCTTCCTCCTTCTGCTCCTCATTTGAACCTTGGGGGGCTCAGTCCAGTGCTCCAATGTGGGTCTCTGTCTCTATCTCCATCCATATTCGGATGAAGATTCCCTCTGGTCCTGCCTTCCTTGCTTATGTTCTCCCTCCTTCTGCTTCTCATTTGGACCTAAGGAGTTAAGTCCAGTGTTCCAATGTGGGTCTTTGTCTCTATCTCCATCCATCGCCAAATGAAGGTTCTATGGTGATATGCAAAATATTCATCAGTATGGTTGTGGTCCAAGGCCAGTTCAGGCACCCTCTCCTCTGCTGCCCAGGGAACAATCTGGAGATCTCTCCTTGGACCTGCGAACCCCTCTAGAATCAAGACTCTTGCAAACCCTAAAATGGCTCCTTTAGTTGAGATATATACTTCCCTGCTCCCATATCCATCCTTCCTCCCTCCCCACCATCCCATGAATGAGATAACCCTGACCCAAAAAGAGGAATATGGCATGTACTCACTCATAAGTGGATTCTAGCCATAATTAAAGGTCTTTGAGCCTATAATTCATGATCCTGGAGAAGCTAAATAAGAAGGTGAACCTGAAGGAAATCATGTAGTTATCCTCATGGATATTGGAAGTAGAAAAGATTGCCAGGCAAACTTGGGTTCCAGGGGGTTGGGGGGATGGAAGTAAGGGGAGATGGTTAGAGAGAAGGGAGAAGGGGAGGATTGGGGATAGCTGTATTGTCTTTTATATATATATATATATATATATATATATATATATATATATATATATATATATATATTAAACATCTTTTATATTGTCTTTTATATACATATTAAACATCTTGATATCCTAATAGAACACAAAACATCTTCCATGCTTTTGCTAATTTTCTGGATTTTTCCTGTTTTATTATCATATACTATATCCAAATGATGGTTTTCCCTTCATCTTTTCCTCACAGTTCCTCCTTACTTCCCCTCTCATTCAGGTTCACTCCCTTTTGGTCTCACATGAGAGAACAAGTGGTCTTTTAATGGATAATAATAAAATATAATGTAATAAATCAAAAACTAAAACATCAGAGCTGGGCAAAACAAAGTAATTGAAGAAAAAGAGCCCAAGAGAAGGCACAGGAATCAAAGAACTACTTGGCATCACACTCAAGAATCCTATAAATACACTAAATTCCATGCCATAATCTGCTGTGGGATAATGCTCTTGTACACTGTAAAGATTTATCATTTGTATTGGTTTAATTAAACACTGACTGGCTAATAGCCAGGCAGGATCTATAGTCATAATGACAGGCTAGGAGAATTCTAGGAAGAGGAAACACATAGACACAGTCATCAGCTAGCTACAGAGGATGAAAGATAAGCACGCCTTACTGAGAAAAGGTACCATGTCATGTGGCTAACCATAGATAAGAATCATGGGTTAAGTTGTAAGAGCTAGTTAGTAATAAGCCCAAGCAATAGGCCAAATAGTTTATAATTAATATAAACCTCAGTGTGTTGATTTGTGACTGAACAGTTGCAGAACCAGAAAGGACAGAAACTTCTGTCTACAAAAACAAGTATGCGAAGGATCTAGTGTGGAACCATACAGGCCCTGTGCATGCTGCTGCAGTCTCTTTGAGTTCATCTGAACATTGATAAGGTTGATTTATAGGGCCTTGTTTTCTTAGTGTCCTCCATCCTCTCTGTCTCTTACACTCCACTTCCCTTTCAAGCAAAGTTCTCTCAGCGCTGAGGTAAGGAATTTGTAGAGACATCTGACTTAGGGCTGTGTGATCTATGATATGTTATTATCAGCACAATAATTGGCTATGGGTTTCTAATGTTATTGTTACTCATATAAAGGACAACATAAAAACTTGAGTTACATAGAAAGTATCAAGTAATGAAAGACCATGAAATTTTATACACATTCACACACACACACACACACACACACACACACACACAATGTTATAAACTTGAGCAATATTGTTGCTTCATTTAAATATATTCCCACCAAGAAAAAACATAGGTCCAGATGGTTTTTCAGGTCAGCTCAGTTCTAGCAAACATTCAAGACACAAATAATTCCAACCTTGTACCAATTCAACCAAAAGAAACATATTTTGGATCTAAAAATGCTGTAACTTTTAAAAATCACTTTAAAAAGAATGACCACCTTAACCCACGAGTGTGTGTATATATATACTTTTTATAAGAAGGTTTTTGCCAAGTGACTGATTTGCTCGTTTTATTTTTAAAGTTTATATAATAAATCCACAAATAAATGCATATTTTTAGGAGATTAAATTTATATACTGGATAATCAGAAGTATAGTTAATGCATAGCATTAGAGAAAACACCTGTGTATAACTTCAAGTTTTTAAAGACATATTGTTAAATTACTGAAAACATTAACCCTGAAAGTGAAGTCATTTTTGAACATGTCAATAATCAAAACTATAAATGTATCTGTTTAAAAGCAGTGAAAGTAAACTGAGTGTGATGATACATGTTTACATTAATCATATTGGAGTCAGGGAAAAAGAGATATCGTGGTACTTATTTGGTGAGAAGGTGGTGCAGGACTTGCGGACATGACCAACCAGCGTCTGGTTTATCTTGAGGTCCAAAGCACTAGAAAAGCCTATACCCTACACAGCCTGGACGGGCAGCAATGAGACTGGATAGGTCCTCATCAGGGAGGCTTCCTCCAGCAGCAGTTGAGTATGGGTGCCTAGATCCACAGTCAGACACTGCACGAAGAGAGAGTCTACATTGAAGGTCTCCATCGGGTCCCAATCCTCGGAGATTCTCGGAACCCAGCAGAAGATCAGGAAGAATGATTGGAGGGGTCAGAGGAAATAGGAGACATCAAGATAACATGGCTCAGAACCAACTAAGCAGAGTTCACATGGGCTCATAGAGATTCATGGGTTTCTGTAGGCTTCTGCAACAGGTCCTCTGTATATATGTTATACTATAAGTTTGGTCTTTTGGTAAGACTCCTAACTCTTTTGTCTGCCTTTCAGACTGTTTTTCTTCTGATGGCTTGCGTCATTCAGCCTCAATATGAGGACTTTTGCCTTTTCGTTGTATCTTGTTTTGTTCTGTTTTGCTATCTTCTCTTGGAGGCCTGCACTCTTCTGAAAAGGAAATGGAGGGAACGCTTACTGGGGAGAGCAGAGAGAGGTGGCAGGAAGCTAGGAGGTAAGGGAAAGTACGCCTGGGATGTATTTCACGTGAAATGTGTCTGATTTCAATTTAAAAGAAGGAAAATCCTACTTAGAAATGTTTTCTCTGATTTCATATGATTTAGAAAACTAGATCAATGCTTTAAAATATTTTATGAAACAATATTGAAAACGAAACGAATTGCAATCTTGAACTAACTTCTAATAACCATTTCAAAGCTGTTTTGTTTCCTTCAATTTACTACAAATAATTAGTACCTTTTAGTTATGTTAAAATTCATCTCATATTTACCATGTACTCAAATAATTTCTTTTGTTTTACATCATATTTTAGGAGAAAGGAACTATAATGGGAATGTTAAACATCTGCGTAATTCACTGTGTCTCTATCCAGCTGTGCTCAGAGCAGACATTACTAATAGAGTATGATTTTCTCCCACATGGAGCCTAGCCTGTTTGGTGACCTACAGTAGGCACCTCAACTCTAGCAAAATAGGACCAAATCAAACAGTAGCTACTCCACCAAGGCAATCAGCTTCAGCCAGCACCCCATACAGACATCTCATTAAAGAACTATGGGGTCTCACCAGGTTCTTCAATTCTTTCCAGGATTTATATAATGATTTATCGCTACAACAACCTTGTGTGTTCTCAGCCAATTTAGATGAGATTCCAGTAAACACTGAGGGCTAAAGGAGGCATCTGAGCTTAAATTAAGTCAAATTTTGTCAAAATAACTATCAGATGAATTTTGTAAGCTAAAGTTTCTTGAATCCCAACTTACCTTGTGAAAATATCTAAGTCTGCAGTTAAATTTAGGAAATAAAAATTTAAAAAAAACTACCAAGAATTTCTAAGTACCTACAGCCATGTTCTCAACACATTTTCCAATGTATGGTCAAGGTTCACATTTATAAAAATAAATGGTTAGGAATCAATGATTTCTAAGTTTTGTATGTCACAAATAACACAGACAGACAGAGGGACACATACACACACATGAGAACAAATTCAGTGAAAAATTAAGGACAACAATTTTTTTACATATAAAGTTAAACAAAATATGACAAAACTTATGAATTAATCAGTTTTCTCTCAATTAATCAAATGATACTATAAACTTTGAATCATCATCATCTTTTGAAACTGGACAACTGACAAATTGCTATCATATTTATCCTATGGACATATTTATTTTTGCTGAAATTCAGCAAATAATTATCACTAATCCAGAGATATATTTCATGTGAAGATATAAAAGTTTGCAGGTAATATACAAATTCTAATCACTGAAGTGATGTGCTCTTTACAATATCCATTTTGTTTACTCCTTGACTACAGCTGTTTGCTAAGCTCTCATATTTAAAATTGACTTCAACTTAAAGAGTCATTACTTCTGTCTCTTTCGAGTTTCATAGGACAGTGCATGAATGGCGTGGTCCTGACAGAGAAACATGTGAGTGCATGTACACTTACACAGTAGACACCTACCAGAATTGGGTCAATTATATAATTATGAAAAGTTTGTGTTGTGTTGTGAATTTGCAATGCCTGTTCTGTGCCATGGCTTTGAATACTTCTTCCTCAAACACAGTGCTGTTCAGAGAGCTTGGGAAACTTTGGGGAGGGAACTTCACTGGAGGAAATGATTAATGTAGCTGGTTTTCATGTTCACAACCCTACTTCACCTTATGTCTGTCCTTGCTTTCTGGCTTGCATGTTGTGGCAAGCAGCAGCAAGCTTCTGTTACCTCACCTAAGTGCTGTCTATGCTACTATGCTTCCTTATGATGGATTGATTATTAAACTGTGAGCCAAAATAAACTCTTTTCCCTTTGGTCTGGTTGCTTCTTTCCATTGTTACTTACTTATCACAGTGACAGGACAAATAACTAATGTAACATATTGATGTTTATGCAGCATGCTGTTAAAATAAGAGCAGCTCAAATTTCATAAGTTGGAAAGTGCTAACATTCAATTGTACAGGTTAGAGAAACACGTTCAGCACACCATACAAAGTTTTTCATCTTAATAAAGACATTGAAAAAAATCTATGAATAATCACCAAATTTGACAAATTTCAAATGTCAAATTTGAGAGCCAATGACTTAAGCAGACTTAATTACATAATATGTGTATTTCTTGATTTGATATCAAGGTTATGCTATAAGTACAAGACCAACATGCAGCAAAGAATGCTTCTCTTTGCCTGCTCAGCAAAATTGATTCATTTCCCTAAGCAGCATTTATGCTACCCAGTGCAGGATTTATGTATGTATGTATGTACGTAGATCTATACGTATGCATATGGATGTTTTGTCTGTATGTACATTTGCATATCAAAAGATAGTATCAGATGTAATGAGCCTACGTTTATAGACAGTTGTACGCCACCCTATGTTTGCTGGAAATTGAACTCAAGACTGCTGGAAAAGCCATCAGTACTTTTATGCATTAAGCCATCTTTCCTGCCCCCAAGGATGCCTTATTTTTAATAAAGTCTAAAACCTGGAAACCAAAGAAGAACTAGATGAGCATACATGACAGACAAAGAAAAGATGTATGTATTCAATAGACCCCTCTTTGTTCTAAGTCTCTAAAAACTCAAGTAGATCCCTAAAACCACAGGAACACTAAACATTATTTATACACAGATATGGGTATCATTACGAATTTCATATACAACATACTCACCTATCTCTATGACTATCTATGACACTGTTTAGATATTAGTCAAAATAAAAGATTAACAATGAACATGATACAGAACAATTATACTATAAGAAAGTTTGTGGCTGTGGCTTCTCTCCCTTTATCTCTGTAATTATTTCTATCTCTCTACCTGTCTCTATTTTTACTATCTCTATCTAACTTTATCTCAAGATACTTCATAACAGCTAGCTTCTTTTATAGATTGATGGTCAGGGTATCAAATTTCTCCTATTCATGTAACCTTTATTTTCATTACTAGCGTCTACAAAGTACAACTGTAATGATTTTTGAAATTTGGAGATGCCTAGGAGAAGCTAAAAATACTTCTTTTATTAGAAGAGGTGAAATTTTCAAATTAAGGAAAGAAATATATTATACATAATCACTAAGATTTACTCTGAGGGCAAACTGGTGAAAGTGAAAGAAAGGAAAAAGAAATTCTTTTAGGATTGCTACCCAGTTGTTCATGGCTAATAGAAATATAAAAAGGGAAACCATGTATAATTTGTGGGTAAAATATTAAAGACATCAAAAATAAAATTTTAAAAAAAGGTAATAAAATGAGAGAAAAAATTTTTCAATGCATATGGTCCAAAGAGAATCACATTGCTAATAACTGGACTTGTGATCCTCTTAAGAAGAAAGAACTCATAATTGACACCATGACCTTAGCCCTCTGTATGTGGCTGGTGAGATCGTGGACCCTAGAAGGAGAACCTACTCCTGTTCTTTCCCCAAACCACTGTAATTTCCAGCTGCATTCTAAATACTCATCCTCATACTCACAGAAGTGTAGTGCTCACCCTTCTTTTGGCTACAGGTGGAGGTCGTTACAGAAAGCCACAACTGGTCAAATTGCAGAGATCAACAAACTTCGGGGTGCCTTTCCCCAGGCAACACTTTTGTAAATTACAGTTAATTTATATACTTAAGTCTTAGGGAACATCACAGAAGAGTTGCCAGAAATAATGGAAGGCTCAGAGGTTAAGAACAATTGCTCTGAGATAGGTTATTATTTAAAAGAAATGAAAAGCCAAAAATTTGGGCCTAGGAAGGTAGCATAGGCAGCTCTGATATTTCCTGGAATGGGAAGTGAGGAGCGGCTGTGATCAAATCACTTTTATGAAATTCTCAAATCATTAATAAAATATTATATCATAAATTATACATATATGTTAAGCATACCAATGGATTTTATGAGTTAAGGAGAAATAGAAATATTTAAATAAATATAAGATTTTTCAAGTAATATAAAGTCAAGTAATAAAAACGGAAATAAAATCTTCAGCTTTCAAAACTGTCTAAGCCGCAGATATAATTATTGACCATCATATAGGCAAAGAGATTAAAAAAATCAGTGTGATATCATGAGGCTTTCGTATATGCATTGTGAGTATATGTAGAATATATTATAATATATAATAAATAATATATAATAATAAATACATTAGGAGTTATTTTATCTTTCGGAAGCTATCCTATTGTTATAAAAGTGGTAGCAGGCTATTAATAGAAGCATTGTTTACTGAAGAATAAAAGAATAATCTGATAGTAAGAAATTAAATGATCATTATAATATCCTGAAGTTATTTGTATAATTAGTAGCAAACTATAAGTAACCAAGAAACATTTATAGTATGTTTCAAATTTTACTGCTCTTATTAAAATCCTGACATAATATGAAGAAACTTTGGGATATGAAGCAAATATTTTAGCTCTATAATGTATATTTATATGAAATATGCTTTTGACAATGACCATGAAAGTTAAAAGTAGTATAAAAAATTTACAATAAAAATTGCCCAAATTGCACAAAGTAGTAGTTGTTTCTGAATAAAATATGCTACCTTTAATATCCTATTATTGGGTTTATATCACTAGGAAATCCAGGTAGCAGATTTAGCTTGTGCTTAGGCAGTTTCCATAGAAACTTGTTATGCTGCTGAGCAGTGTCTGGTTACGGGGCCTTGTTCCAGATCTTTAGTGCATGAGAACATAGGTGAGGTGCTTCGCAGGATAGGCAGAGACTCTATCAAGTGAGGCATATAAAAATCAGAATGCTAATATATTAATTTAAATATAATTTTCAGTAGAATAAAATCTAAATTATATCTTATTGATAGTGAAGCATAACAGTGACTATTATTTTAATTGTCTGAAGAAATTAGAGTATAAAAATAGTATATAATTGGTAATAATTACCCAATAGTTGTTGTGATTTTAATAGACTAGAAAACCTGAAATCCATAGTTTTTCTAAAAGATGACATCAATGAGAAATAAGATCATGACTCAATGATGACTTGATGCCTAAATATTCAAATATATGCATGTGTATATATATATATATATATATATATATATATGTGTGTGTGTGTGTGTGTGTACACAAATGTGTGTGTGTGTGTGTATACAAATGTGTGTGTGTGTGTGTGTGTGTGTGTGTGATATAACCTGCCATCATTTGACTAAGAATGGCACCTATGGGATATTATCTTTGAATACTCAGCGCACAGTTAGTAGCACTGACTGGGAAGGATTAGATGGCGTGGTGTGGTCTTGTTGGAAGAGATATGCCACTGGGTATGGGCACTGAAGTTTCAAAAGACTCACACCATTCCCAGTTAACTCTTGATTCATACTGTTGTGGGTGAAGATGTAGGCTGGCAGCTCTTCCTTTACTCCTCCATCATGGACTGTAATGATCTGACTCCATAAGCCAAAGGCTCTCTCCTGTCAGTTGCCTTGGCCATAGTGCTTTATCATAGTAACAGAAAACTGACTACGAAACATTGCCACATTATCAAGGTCAGAATTCTTTCATGTAACTGAGGCAATTTCCCAATAACACTGATTGATGGCTGTGGTTTTCTTACACTTTTAAAGGAGAGGCTATCTTCTATACCTCATTTTAAGATTCTTATGGGCACTTTATTGTCCCTCCCTACACACTGACAACAGACTATATTACAAGTCTTCAGAGAATGTTGTTTAACATATGTACCCATATTTTAGATGGATGGTTGAATCATGATCCTTTTTTTCAGACATATTTAACTCTGATATCTTCTAACTGAGAAAAATAAAACATTATTTACAATAAATTGTCAAAATATGGTAATATTTCTGTAGGATTCACAGAATACAGCAAAAGTGATTCACAACATTGCATTCAAAATACTCTACGGCTCCCCTGACTCTCTAAATCTCGGCTATTTAAGTGTCAACAAGGGATCCATTGTCAGAGATAGAAAGAAAAACCTCTGAATGAGTTTGGAAACAGAATTTTAAAATGGGACTGTTTACTTGGAAGAAATAAAGAAAAAAATGATAGTTTAATCTTCTGCCTTAAGTCTGTAGCAGAATGCCACACAAACCACTTCTGTCGCTCCAAGCCTATCAAGCAGGCTCTAAACGATACGAAGCACTCATCATTCTGAGTCCAAGTACTAATACTCTGATATCACAAAATGCTTAGTCTCCCTAAGGGTGTGCAGGCACCCCCGTGGGGCTTGTTGACCTCCTCTATAGGGAATCCAGGTGGAAGAAAATCCATCTCTCTGTTAGCCTGCCAGTTCAATAAGAAAGGAAGGGAAAAGCTACTGCATTTGTTATCTAAGAGGGAATCAGAAAAATTTAGGTCTCTACTGCCAGCTTTGTTTGAATCTTCTGGGGTCTACAGTCTGACGTTCATTGACTTTGCTACCTTTTGGCAAATTTCAGTGACTCCTATGGCTTATTACAGAAACTTTCTTTAATAGTTTATAACCCAGTGTCAGTTCAGGGACGATAGAAAGAATCTTATTTTCATCTAGAATTCTAACTTACTCCAATAATAATTGCTCAAAAAAAATAAATCATTAACCAAACAAATGATGTCATGGGCCATGCATCCAGGAAAAATATAAGACAGTGCTATCCTTATTATTCAAAATATTCTTCACTATTGCACCTCGTTATGATCATTTGACCAACAATATATGCTCCTTCTTACCATAACTTATCATACTTTATTGTATACAAGCATGAAATCTCTGGATAAATACTACACACTTAGTATCATATTTGTCACTGCGTTTTTCACGTTGTATTTTATATTCAAATATAATATATCTGTTACATTTTTAGGTTCAAAGAAGGCAAAGCGATGGGAAAATAATAAAAGGTAAGTAATTTTTGGATGAGTATTTTTATCCATCAATGAGCGAAATCAGAAAAAAATACCATAATGTGAACAATACAAAAAGGCTTGCTGACAGAATTGGGTTAAAGACAGATTTTGAGGGGAGCAGGAGAAGAGCGAGCTCAGTGATTAACAACACTTCTACTGGGGATTAAACCTGGTCCCACAGTCAGTAGCCCCACAGACTGCTTTGGTCTTGCCTCAAAGTGATGTGCCAGAGTTTGTTAACTCCTCATGGGAAGCCTTATCCTCTCTGAGGATTGCATATGGGCGGGGTCGGGAAAAAGTGAGAGGAGTGGGAAGAGAGGAGGGAGTGGAACTGGGATTAGTATGTAAAATGAGAAATAATTGTTTTAAAAACAAATAAATAATAAAAATAAAAAGGATCACTCTTGCTCTTAAAGATGCATCAAGTCTCGGCTCTATCACCTACATAGAATTTCACAATGTTTATAATTCCAATTCCTCATAATATAAAACACATAAATATAAAAATCTGTTTATGAACTGAAATTTTTATTAATATGATAATACAGCCTTAATATGAGTTTTTCAAATATTTCTATTCAATGGATTATTTTTACCACTGAGTCTGGAAGCCTTCTCTTAAAAAAATTGTGTTTTTACTTGCTTCTAGCTAACATAGGCCTTCTGAGAAAATGTTGCTACCAAAAAGCCAAAGAACTCTGTTCATTTCTGTCTAACTTTCTCAGATTTTATGTGAATATATTGACTGCATTGGCACATCTATCTGTTGGGGGAGGCTGTCCAGACTGCCAAAATAATCACACAGAAACTATGTTATCTGAAATTCTGTTTGGCAAATAGCTTAAGATTATTTCTGGATTACTCTTATACCTTAATTAACCTATTTCTATTAATCTGTGTATTTCCACGTGGCTGTGGCTTACTGGCAAGGTTCTAGCACGTCTCTCCCTGGTGGTGGCTACATGGTTTCTTTCTGACTCCACCTACTCTTTTTTACTCTGTATGCTTGGAACTCCTGCCTTGCCCTATTCTGATAAGGCACTGGCCAAAGCATGTTTGTTAATTAACCAAGGAACACATATACCACCAATTTTCTATTTAGGGAAGTACTTACTGAGGCTCATTGTCTCATACTTTGCTAGTCCATAGGTATACCACAGTACTTGCTGCGCTTTGTCATTTACGCAGGTCACTTTTGCAAATTATTCTGTTTCTCTAGGATGTTTCCATTATTAGCACATGCATTTTGGGGCACAACATCTCACTTATAAACTTCCTGGCAGGAATTGAATTTTCTTTTATTTGATTTCTGCTGCATACCCATCTCAGTGAATGTTCTTATATTAAGCCAGCATAAATACATGTCATCAGATAACAAGAATTGGACCCCTTCATACTCAAACATGAATCTTTAAGAGATTTGTATTTCTGCTCCTTTCTATAGTAAGTATTTAAAGGTAAAGTACAAACTTAGAAAACAAAGCAAATACTTCTATATGTTCTTATTAAAATTCCTCTCCAGGAAAAAAAGCCACCTCAACTATATCACTATACAGTTTGATTCAAGAGTAGAGATAGTTCTATCTATCATAATAGTTACAGTGCAAGTGTTTGAGTAAGGACAAATTGATCTTGCCACAAGATGAAGAAATGGTACCAGGGCAGAAGTAAATATCTTGGAAGCCAATCAAACTCCCTAATGGACCATTAGCAAACACTGAGAGGTACAGCTCCTGATTTGGGTGGATGACAATGCTTTTGTTCAGTGGCTAAAACCAGAGAGATAAATCCTGGCATTGCACTGCACCAGCATAAACATACCACACTATTTGTTTGTTTGTTTGTTTCTTAAAATTCTGCTTTTTCTCTGATGTGGATAACCCTTACAAGACTTAAAACTCTCAGGATTTTGCTCTTTGCATCTCCACAGAATGGTGTCATGGTAATGGACGAGGAGGAGTGACTCAAGAGTTCACATGGCTTTGAAACTGTCTTTTATTTAAAAGGTCTTTATACTGTTCCTAAAAGCACAGTGACTCTGCAATGCAAATAAGTTTCAGGAGACAGAGTAAGAGCAAATATCATTAAGTATTTTGTCCTCTGTGTGTAATCCATTATAGATGATACTTGGAAAAGACACACAGAATATGATGCCATCTCACAAGAATACTATAACTTTAATATATGAGACATTAAGGCACCTGATTTCACATCAATTCTTCAACAAGCACAGCCTTAATATTTTAATAAACCATTTGCTTTGCCTTGTGGGCAGCTATGGCAGAACAAGAATATTTGTATAAAATTTATCATATTGAATTTGAAAATCTGATGATCTGAGTTGATCCAATTATCGTAGTTTTTCTTTTCTACCCTAGAGCTGTATCTAACGGTAGCTGATGTTATTTAGAAAGTATTTTTGTGCTGTTTAGAAAACTAAACTTCTGAGATTTCTCTTTCATAGATGAGGTTAAAGAGAAACCTACCACCCACCACAAGAAGTTAACAGGTATAATAATCAGAAGAGTTACACTCTTATTTGGGGTTATCTTGAGATTATCCATGATAAAATTTAATTAATACTAATATATAGGAAATATACGCCTTTTTTTCTTCTTTGTGTTCTTATTCAATAATTACTAGTTATTTGAGATTTAAACCATGTTAGAAACAAACTCTAAACTTGATAAAATTAAATGTTAGTTTTTGGCCACTGTAAACTCAATGACAATAATTTAAGAGGCTACTTAAATACTAAAATTCATTCTCTCCACTTCAAAACAAAGAGTATCTTATGTTTGTGCAAATCAAAAAATGTGGGCAAATGATTTTTCCCATTTTACCTTACTTGTGTGAAAAGAAAAAGCAACCCAAAGTCACCTCTTCCATAAGCCTGTTTTCCTTTGTCTCTTTATGTCTTTTTGTGTTTTTAAACATTTTGTGCATTTTCTCATGTTTGATTGTGCATATGTGTGTGTACATATGTGCATTGTATGTCACGTGATTGAAAATGCTCACACAGGCTAGAAGAAGGCATTGATCCCCTGACTAAAGATACAAGAGATTGGCAGCTGCTCAACTTGAACACTAAGAAGCAAACTCTCATTCTCCCAAGAACAACAATTGAACTCAGCTACTGAGAAATCTCTTTAGTCTGTGTACTGTGGTTTTAAAAAGCAGATCGTATGCGGCCTCTCTTACTTTCCTCACACCATATTTATTCTTTAAGTTGCTCGCTATGTTTTCTTTATTTTCTCCTCAATGAAATAGTTCCTGTTTAAATCTCTATCTACTGATAACTCTATATATTACACAGATGCTTCCATCCTAACGTTGTTTTTGTTCTTGAGCATGTTTCACCGGGTCGTATTCCAGAGCTCCAACAGACTGTTTTCTTCTGACTTCTGGGACAAGATAGCCTGTAGCTGTTTTGCACATTTTTATGTTTTTTTTCTATCTTACTATAAATTTCAAATTTGACTTTGTTTTAGCTCTTTCCTGTTCCAATGTCTCTTAAAAGTATGAATTTCTTAAATTATTCTTGATTTGTGGATTACTTTTATCTATGTCTCATTGATCCCAGACTGAGTGCATGGATATGCATTCATGATTCCAAACTGCATAGATGATAGATAGATAGATAGATAGATAGATAGATAGATAGATAGATAGACAGATAGATAGACAGACAGACAGACAGACAGATAGATAATAGACAGACAGATAGATAATAGGTGGGTAGATGTTAGATAGATAGGTATGTAGGTAGATGGATGAATGAGTAGATGGATGGATAAAAAGATAGATAATACAGATAAATGGATAAACAGACAAAGCGAATTGATAGATTACAGAGAGACAGATCCATAAAGTGTCTTTTCCTAATTAATATATGCCCATAATACGTTTTCTCAAACTTGAAATTTCTGTAATTTGTAATTTGAAACTCAAAACCTGAGAAAAACAACTAGTATATAATATATGTATTACCAAGATTGGATTACAATCTGTGCTTTCCAATTTCCTCTCAAATATGTGAGTGCATTTAATATTAAATAACTGCTTTAAATAAAATAGTACCAGTTATGATGAAGTATGTAGCAGAATATGCTTAATAGATTATCTAGACAAATATGAATGTTTTTACCTTTGTGATGTAGAAGGAATGTACAAAAACTGAAAAAAGGATAGAATTGGAGTCAGAACTCAGCACATGTTTCTTTAAAAGAATAATCTTCAATATATGTATTGGGAAAGGAATTACTCTGTAGAAGGGAAGATTGATCTCGCTGCACATGACTGATTTGTCTAGAACATGGAGATTTATTATTATAAGAAGTTATTACTTTAGGAAATTGAAGATAAAATCAATACTTCCAAAGATCATAAAACCTTGGCATGAATTGAACACTGAAGGCAGGATATTTTATTGGTACATTAGGGCATTTGTATTTGAGGAACTGTAGAGGTCATTTTGTTGGCATTCTTCATTTTAATATTGATTTAGATAAATTGTTTTCTTTATATCATTTCTGGGTTTTTAAGAATATATGTTACTCTGTATTTAGTTACGAAGATTGTTTTCTTTGTTGTTGTATTACCATGATAATGAAACCAAGACAGTTCTGGAAAGGATATCATTATGTGTACTTTCTCAGGGTGTCGTTGTACATGCCTTCAGTCCCAGCAACTCATGAGGCAGCACATATATATGAATGTAAGACCAACTTGGACTGCATCACAAGTTCCAGGACACAAATATCTTTTCTCAGGAAAACGAGTGTCCATAAGGTAACATAATAATTCTGCATAAAAAATCTTGTTTCAACCAAAGAAAATATAATGACATTTATCAAAATATGGTAAATTAATGTTCTTCATTCTTAAACCACTCATTTTTAATGAAAATAAATGCAAGCTAGGCCTTTTTTATGAGGTAGAGTATATGAGAACACATCAAATTTTCTTAGCATTTTATCTTTTTCAAATACTGCATCTGTTTCCCTATTAAAGACTTTCAAAACATACTCGGTAAACCAGAATTCACATAATTCTAACAAGTCTTAAAACACTGTAACTTCCTTGGTTGATTCTGCAAGATTAATTCTATCTTCTGGTATACCCAGTAAATAGTCATTTTATGACTTATTTTGCAGATGATTAAAAATGAGATAAGAATAATACATGTAAGAAATAAATGTAATAATAAATGTAAGAGGGCAAGGCACATTGCTATGGGGAAGGTTCAAGGCCCTCTCTACTATTTCTATGCCAAGCACGCTATCCATCCAAAGAGAATGGGTTACCAAAAAGCCAATACAAGCAGTAGGGATAAATCCTGGTGCCACTGCCAATGGCCCCTCAATCTTCCCCAGCCGTATAACTGTTACCCACATTCAGAGGGCTTAATTTGGTCCTATGGCGGTTTCTTTCCTGTGGCTGCAGTTGGTGAGCTTCCATTAGGTCAGGTAAACTATAACAGTTGGTGTCTCCATCATAGTCCTTACTTATTTGCTCATACTCTCACTCCTTCAACTGGACTTTGGGAGCTCAGTCCAGTGCTCTAATGCTGAGCTCTGCCTCTGTTTCCATCAGTTCTTGGATGAAAGTACTATGGTGACATTTGAGATATTCATCAATCTGACTACAGGGCAAGGCACCCTCGCCACTATTTCTTAGGGTCTTAGCTGAAGTCATCCTTGTGGATTCCTGGGAATTTCTCTAGTGTCAGGTTTCTTGTTATCCTCATAATGATTCCCTCAATCAAAATACCCTTTCCTTGCTCTCATCTCTATCTTTCCTCCATCTTGACTATCCTGTTCTCTCAAGTTATCCTCCCACCTCCCCTTCTCCTTTCTCTTCCCCTTCTACCCGAAGATGGTTGTTAACTCATAAGTTCAGCAACCTTTAACTTAGATAATTTTAAAGTATATTGCTATTATAACAAGTTTACATTTCTTAGCTTTTACAATTTACTGAATTAGTAGGCATATTAGATTGACATTGAAAGTCCTGATTTGATATTTACAAGCTATTCCTATTATTTCCTAGCCCCCCAAAAGTGGTTATTTTCTTTAAGCAAGTTTCTGGATGTTAAAAATGAAATGAGTACCTCATGGTGGAAATCCACAAAAGAGCTACAAGTCCCTAGGTCACAGGTTGTCTGACTCCAGTATTTTACTATTTTGGTACAACAGTTCTAGAAAATACTAAGTACATATATGGTTGGAAAAAAATGAGAAGAATGTGATGAAAGAATTGCTTACTGATTCCCAGGTATTAGTAAGTTTGTTTCAGTTTTTTTTCTTCCCAATCTCAAATAAAAAAAATAGAATGATAGTTTGTATAGTTGCCCTGTTACCAAAAATGAGCACAGTCTATAAGCACTCAGGAGGTTGTCTTCATGACACCAGCTATGGTAAAATAGCACTATGAAAAAATACTATACAGGCCAATCATAGAGGCTCTTTGCTAGTTTTGACTTTTATATTAACAAAGTACATATTGTTATCAATGCTTCTGAACACAGAGAATTTAGTAGATTTGAATCTTTCTCAGGAGTAATATTTAGAGAAAAATACTTACTCTCCCTTTGCTCAGGGCATGAATCTCACCATGCTCATCATGAAGACAGGGTGACTGAAACACAGTCCGATTGACATCAAGTACACCACTCTAAAGCCAGATGTCCTTGTCCTCAATGCTTCTTCTACATTTACACACCATTTTGCTTTAGTCTCTTTCTAACACCCAGATTTTCCATTTGTAACATATGGAGAATAATATCCTCTCTAGAATATTAAACATTGGAATTAAATAAACACATACCAGTTGTTAAGAGTTTAGAACAACACATAATTTGATATGTAATAAACATGAAAATTAAATAAACACATACCAGTTAGGAGTTTAGAACACTACAGAATTTGATATGTAACATAAAGAAATGTTCATAATTGCTGCATCATAATTTCAGTGTTCATCTCTATAATTATATTAAACATGAAGCTCATTCTTACTAGCAATACACAGGCTTTTAAGGCATTTGTGAGAGACACAGGATTCCTAATAGCTATTGTTTCACTATTATTTTATAGTACTACTGGTGAGTTTACTGCTGAGTTAAGTAAATGCTTTGTGTAGCATATATGGGAGTTACATGATAGATAGAATGATGTTGGACAAATAGAATTTATGCTTTAATATGCTCTTGACATGATACTTGATTTAACCTTAAAAAACAAAAACTTTACTCTTCTGGGTACAGGAAAATGTAGAGTCTGTACATATTTTTTATAAATATAAAAGATTCATTAGGAGATCAGTGAATATGACTCAGTGGAAGATCTCTCGACTAACCTATGGGAATCACTAAGATGAATCCCCAGTTTTGCCAAAATAAAACAAGAAAATAGCTCATTGATTTATTATATGAAGTTTTCTTTGATTTGTTACTATTTGCCAAGCACAGTGTTAGATATTTAGGACTAGGTTCTTAGTATTAATATAAAATTAAATAAAAATTGTCATTAAGTTTGAGATTCCACACAACTTAGAAGACAGTGCATTTAGATATGCAGATAGCCCTCAACTGTCTTCCAAGGTCTATGAACCACAAGTTGGCCTGTTTTTTCACCGAGAAGTATGGTGCCTGTGGCCTGTTATAGCCAGTATAAGATGCAGAAGTCATATAATTTAGCTTTCTGCAATTACAGCTTCAAATTCTGAAGTTGACAGCCAACAAAGTACTTTCTTTGCTGAGATTATACAATCAGAACTGTAGCACGGCAAATAAAAACAAGACAGAAATTAGGGTTCAACCTGAAAACCAGAAAAAAAAGCAGCCATGTTACTAGAGAAGTCTTACCTGTGCCAAGGCTGGGCAACTGTAAACTAAGCACCCTAAACCTCTCCCTCTCCCCATTTTATATTTTCTCTAGGGCTGGCATTAAAGGAATGTGGCTCTGTAAGACTGGGATTAAAGGTATGAGCCACCACCACCTGGATTTGTATCTTCATTGAAATTGTGCAGCTCAGAGTAGCCTTGAACACACAGAGTTCCATCTGTCTCTGTCTCCCAAATCCTGGGATTAAAGGTGTGTCACCATTACCTGCCCTATAGTAGCTTTAGCTTTGCCTCTGGTCTTCAGGCAATTTTTTTATTAAAGCATAAATAATATACCACTCTACAGAACCCATGTAATTTAAAGGTGTGTAAGTATATGTATATAATAGCAGTGATAAGGAGACATAGGCAGGAGTTAAGGTGACAATTCTTTCTGGGCAAGGCAATATAGCCAATACAATGGTGAATTCCAGGTTCAATGAGAGATCATATCTCATATAAAAGCAATAGAGAGGGACATGTGAAGTCAATTTCTAACCTCCAAATGCACCTTCACATGGGTGTATACTCCTCAAAGGTGTATATGTATGTTTAAACACATGCAAATCAAGAGCAACACCAAATTAAACCAAGAAATCCTTGAACTTTTTTGTATGTTTCTACTTATGACTCCTCTCAGTACTTTTCACTCACTACTCTCTGAAAGCATGATGAAATAATACCTGTAACAGTTTCTACAGCACACAATGAAGTGATGTATTACCTCATAATCCTGCAGAAGCCTAATCCTGACAAGCCCATGTGAGCTTGGGAGGGGATCTTACCCAGCTCCTCCTCATACAGAACTGACATCTTCAGAGTTGGCTGGACCTTAAGGTAAAATGAATAGAATGAAGTGTTCCAGTTCTTGGCTAAAAAACCGATGGAAACAGTGTGTGTTGTATCATCACTGTTCTGATAATGAGCTATCACAGTCTATTAGAAAATAACAAGATCTCTTGAGTAAATTGGGAGCATGGGGAACTTAAGGGAGGGTTGATGGGGAGGGAAAAGGCAGGGAAGGGAGCAGAAAAAATATAGAGCTCAATAAATATCAATTAAAAAAGAAAGAAACCTAACTCATAGATGTGTAAGAGTCTATAAGCAAGGGATTGCCTGACAGGTAATCTTTTGTGCTATTACTATGTAACTGAATAAACAGAACCTTTTCCTTTACGTAGTTTTACTTTATGTGTAAATAATATTCTCAAATTTTTAAAGAGCCTTTTGGTACTCCCACGTCATGACCCAACTATCTTCACATTTGATGGCCATTCCCGTTGTCTCTATAATGAATCAACAATGCATTCATCTCCAAAATTCATAATATAGAAATTTTAAGAAACTTCATTTCTTGTGAGCTCATTCTTTGTCTTACCCCTACATTGTCAAGAACAACCACAGTAATATACTTGACTGTTTTGTGTTTTCCAATCATCTTGGCCTTCTCTATGAGCCTACTGATTTGTCATTACAAATACCCTGGTTATTAGCTACAGGTTGGAGCCTGTTCATTGGGGGAATATGTGTGAAAATCATTGTACACATCTCTTCCAACATGTTTGTAACTACATAATTGCTCAGTGAAAAGATAACTCCATGTTTTGGATAATAAGATTTTTATTCCAAAGTGGCTTTATCACTAGTGTATGAGCATTCAAGCTGTTCTATACTTGCATTAATGTTTACACTGTCAGTGTTATTCAGTCTTTCTAATCTATTGGGGTATAATCATGTAAACATGTGTTACACTTTTGTTTTCCTAATTATAACAGGGTTTAATTAACAGATGAGTGACATGTATATTCTCACTTTCTAGTATTTTCATAAGAGTTGTTATTTGATCTGAGACTCCTTCGTTTGATTAAGAAAAGCTTTCTCAATATTTATACATAATATAAATTTCAGTGTTAAATTATGTAAAAGCCTAAAATCCTTGCTAAGATTTAGAATTACCTATTATCTTTTCGAGTTTGAAGTTTATTTTGACTGTTTTTGATTGACTGTTTTACACAACTAGAGACTGAACCCAAGTCTTGTAGACACTTTAACTCCTATGGGGTATTCTGTTGTTTGTTATATTGCTGTGTTTGTCAGCCTAGATCCTTCTACTTATGCATCAAGAGCTTTGCTCACTAATCCATCTCTCAAGGCCCAAATTTGAATTTTAATGCTGTTGAACATATCGGTGTTTTCTAATGTGATTGGGGCTTTTCTAAAATCCATAAAATTTTAATGTATTGACGTTTAGAAATGACTTGAAATACTTTACTGCTTAATGTGAATCAGTAATTTAATGAGATTTTTTCTCAGAATCTCAATATCTGTGACTCAAATTTTGCCTATTTTCCACAAATATGCAATATTGTTTATAGACTGAAATTCCAGAACTATTAAATTTATTGTGTAGATGTTTGCTGTTCAGCTGTTCTAGTGTTTGTCACACAAGGTTGCAAATAGAAAAAAAAATGCAAGAGGGATCTTACATTTCATCCACTGAATATATTATGTTGGGTAGAAACGAACACTATTAACCAGGTTTGTTCTTAGTAAATTTTATAGCTCAGCGACATTCCTGACCAGCAAGGGGCCCTGACTTCTAGCAGAGGGCCATCAGAGTGGTGACTTTGCTTCTGGCCCATGGCAGGGGCCCGGCGAGGGGGAGCTCGGACTTTCCCCGACCCCATGGACTCCCAGGTCACCCTGCAGAGCTGGCTCCACCCTGCTAAGCTCTCCCGCCTACCATTCCAGCTTCCATCCAGGTACAAATTCCTATATTTCTCCCATCCCCCTGGGGCCATAAAATTTCCCCAGCTCAGCTGCCTTGCTCGCTGGGCCTGGGCTGTAGGTCCTTCCTGGCAGGAGGCAGTTCCTGTGTCTTACTTAAAAGCCTGCCTGAGGACAGGTGGGCATTCTGTCTGTGAAGTCCCTGCCCAACAAGGGAACCTGACCCAGTACCAGAAGTTCCAATAGAGAGCATTTGAAGGAAGAGATGGGCAGACGCCAAGGCAAGACCTCGTCCAACAATCTGAAAAACAACATGAAAACACTAGATCCCAACGACCCTACAATAGATGAACTTGAACACCTTAATCCAGAAGAAGTGGGAAAAAGTGCCATTATGAAAGCAATAGAGTTCCTTAAACAGGATATGAATAATTCCCTTAAAGAATTGGATGAGAAGTATAACAAAAAGTTTGAAGAAATGAGTATAGAAATGGATGAGAAATATAACAAAATGTTTGAAGAATTAAGTAAATCTGTGAATGATACCCTGAGAAACCAAGAAAAAACACTCAAACAGGTAAAGGAAACAGTTCAAGAATTGAAAACTGAAATGGAGGCAATGAAGAAAACACAAACAGAGAACCGGGGGGATATGGAAAACCTAGGTAAATGAACGGAGACTACAGAATCAAGCATAACCAATAGAATACAAGAGATAAAAGAACAAATCTCAGATTCTGAAGAAACCATAGAGAAAATAAACGCTCTTGTCAAAGAAAACAGCAAATCCAACAAATTCACTTCACAAAACATTCAAGAAATCTGGGACACAATAAAAAAACCAAATCTAAGAATAATAGGGATTGAAGAAGGAGAAGAACTGCAGATCAAAGGTCCAGAAAATATATTCAACAAAATTATACAAGAAAACTTTCCCATCCTAAAGAACGATATTCCTATGAAGGTTTAAGAAGCATACAGAACACCGAATACACTGGATCAAAAAAAAAATCCCCTCGCCATATAATAATCAAAACACAAAACATACAGATTAAAGAAAGAATATTAAGAGCTGCAAAGGAAAAAGGTTAAGTAACTTATAAAGGTAAACCTATCAGGCTTACACCAGACTTCTCTATAGAAACCATGAAAGCCAGAAGATCCTGGATAGAGGTACTGGAGAAATTAAGAGACCATGGATGCAAACCCAGACTACTATACCTAGCCAAGCTATCGTTCACTATCAACGGAGAAAACAAAATATTCCAGGATAAAAATAAATATAAACAATTCGTAGCCACAAATCCAGCTTTACAGAAAGTAATAGAAGGAATATCTGTATATTATGAATTCTGTTTACCATCTACTCACACACTGTTTTCTCTCCCTTCATCTCCACCAACATCCATTCATCTCTAAGTGTTTTTTCCATGTTGGCTATTATTTATAGTGCCTGAAAATGCTGTTCAGGTTACTGGAGAAGAAAAGACATGGACAATGTTACCAAGGTTATAAAACTAAGTCTAAGATACTCACATGCCAAGCAAGAAACCCACTTCATGACTAAAATCCTCTGACATAAAAGGTATTGTTTGAGGAATACAAGTTAGTTATGTAAAGGCAATCAGAAAATGTCGTTTATCGTTCATTGTTTTGGTTTTTTTTTTCAGATTACTACAGTAAAATTTTTATAGAGTGTAAACTCAGGCAAAAGGCTAACATATAATCTTCATGTTGCTAAGTTAATAAAATAGTAATATGTTTCTACTATTTGACTTTTAGGAAGGATGGTAATAGTTATTTTGTATTATTTTTATTTAATTACATGTGGTTTTAAATTAAGAGTGAATATTTTCCACAGGTATACATATACAAACATAAAATTATGCACATAAATGTACGTCTATTTTTAATTAAGGAAAATGAATCACAAATCCTTATGTTTACAATACACAGAAAGAATATGATAATTTTAATGCCTTTTGTGATAAAATAGTTTTAAGGATAGTAGGAAAATTACTTTGAAACTACCTGCAAAGCTATCTTCTCATAAAATTAACTATAATTGTTACTGTTAAATACTTTCTGTAAATATGTAAAATTTCATTTATATTTTAATGTAACTAAGCAGGCAAACATGCAACAGATTGTGATTTCTTCCAGTTAAATTCATATATACTAACATAAGCATCCACAATGCAAATATAATTAAATTTTAGTAACTCAAACATTACAGTTACAAAAAACTTTCTTGGTGAATATATTCAAAAGAACTTCAATATGTTCAGTTAAATTTATATATTTTTACATTATGTAGATTTTTAATAAAATACACTTCAACTGAATTTTAATATTTTCACATTAAATCATTTTATTCTCTTTATTTTGAGAAATTATTTTGACAAAGGTATACATTTTGTATTTGATATACATATCCATTTTACAGCTCTGAATTTTATATAATACTGATATAATTTTCAATGAGATAAAATTATCTTTCTTCCCATGTTTCATTGAAATAAACTGCTCAGTTTATTACATATATAATATCTGGATATGTTTTATGTAGTGTTTATAGTAATTATTTAAAGTCTTTTTCAAGTGATTTCACATCTCAAATCCAACATAAATATTGTAAATAAGATTTATACTATGAAATAAGTTTATTTTCATGTTGGATGCTATACTTGAACACATACGATTCTAGCTGTTTGTTGTATTGAAACCTAATATTCGTATAGTGTGTATTTATTCATTTACCAAAGGAAATAACAACAGGACTGACTGAAAAAAATCTTCTCATGTCAGAGGTTGAGTAAATCATTAACATACTTTAACATACAGAATCAACAATCCTAAGAAAATAAACAACAGCATTCCAAAGTCACAAACCTTTTGGTCATACACATATTTGTTTTTAGTGTAGCATGTTACTCATGAAAAAATATTTTAAATTGTATTATATTGACTCTAAGCAGCAGGTGAAGTTGGATAAGCTTAATTTGAGTCATTAGCTTTTGTATTATTACATATCTGTGAACAAAACCCATACTAGTTTATTTTTTATTATCAATAGTGTTTTTTAATCGAAAAAAATAGTAATGTAAATTTGCCAAGATGTTTTTATTAAACAACTCAAACTGCTAGCCTTCTTTAAAAGATTTAATATTGTATCTAAACAGCATTTTGCTGAATGAGTAAAAATATTTGTGATAAGAAGATGAGAGTTTACCAAGGCCAGTTGGACTGGGACTGAATGAGGACGCGATCCAACCAGATTCTCTGAATGTGGCCGGATTCTCTGAATGTGGCTGGCCAGGAGTCTTTCTGAAAAGCCATTGACAATGACACTGGGACTTGTTTCCTCTGCATATACTGGATTTTGCGGATCCAGTCTGTCTGGACACTCACCTTCCTGGACCTGGAGGGAGGGGGGAGGAACTTGAACTTCCCACAGGGCAGGAAACCCTGACTGCTCTTAGGGATGGAGAGGGAGGAGGATGGGGAGTGGGGGGATTGGGAGGGTGGTAGGAGGAGAGGCGGAAATGGAAACTTTTATAATTTAATAAAATTACTTTCAAAAAAAAGAAGAATTATTCACCAAACCAAAAGGATGTGAAGGCCTGACATGTTGGTCATGAGTTAAGGGTGCATATTGCTTCTGCATAGGATCTGGGTTTAGTTCTCAGCACCTATGGCACACAAACACCTGGAATTCCAGGGAATCTAAACCCCTCTTCTGACTTCTGTGGGCACTTAACACATGTGCACAGCACTTCCACACAGACACACGTGTACATAACAAAAATGAAATAAACAGCAAGAATTTAACTCTATTAATTACCTATTTATAAAATCTTTTGGTGCTATCATTGCTTGATTACTGTGGATTCCAACAGTCAATCAGAAGTGTAGGCAAAGCTTTCTGTCCCATAAGGCAGTTCCAAAATAACAACACAGAGACCTATTATTAATTGTAGATACTCAGTTCGTAGCTTAGTCTTGTTTTCAGCTAGCTCTTATAACTTAAATTAACCAATTTCTATTAATTTATTCATTGCCATTAGGTTTGTTTACCTCATCTTTATACTACCCATCCTACTCACTCTTCATCTCATGCCATCTCTAAGTGATTCTATCCTTCTATCCACCTTTCTCTCTGCCCCCACAATTCTGCCTAGCTATTGGCCAATCTTCTTTTTATTAACAATGAGAGCACTACATCTTTACAGTGTATAGAAAGATTATCCCACAGCACATAAATCTCCCCAGATTTACCATTTTTACCACTATTTCTGTACCCATTACTGCAAAAGGAGGCACATAATGATGGAAATAAGAAGTGAAGCCCGAAATCCATGTTAAAACTATAATATGAGGGAAAGACTGCAGCATTGTTAGATCATTAGCCCCCTATATCCATAGCTGTTTTTGCTAACACTGCATTTTTCTTCCACTAAAGAAAGCATAGTAGAGACTCTCCTTACATATTTTAACCTTTGGGTCAGTTGCTTTTACAATTAATTCTATAATTTTTCTTGTCTTAATCATTTGCTTTCACATCACTAGTTAAGATACTCAGAATATGAGTAGCTTCTATTAATGTTCTTTTTTGGATTTCAAATGTTTAAGAAATGTACTGAAAGCAGAAGTTATCACTTGAGATTGTGATTCACAGAAAATATTTCCAGTCAAATCTTCACAGTCTGAGAGTGATGTAAAGTATGAACATTTTGAACTCCACCCAAAGCAGTTGAAGAACATGATCTTCACATTCGAACTTGAATACTCCTCACTTATGTCTGCTAGCACTTACAGATGCCAGAGTACTAGGGAACATGATGTGCAATACCAGAACATAAAGAAACTAATTTATCTTTATAACAGAAAATTGAGACACCTATGTGAAATACTCCAGCTGCAATGTATTAGTCACAGGCCATAAATACAGTACTACTTTGGCGAAACTAAAGAAATACTAAGAGAAGATCACTTATAGAGTATCAACCAGTGGTTATTATTGTCTAATATGTTAATTATATAAATTAGTAATAGTACTTAGTAGACTCTAAAGCAAGTTTACTGCTAGGAATAGAGGATCATGTGGCACCTGAGCACATTGTATTCTATTCACAACAGAACACATTGCTTTTTCTATCTTAAGAAAAAGAAACAAATTGAAAATACATACACACACCACACATATATACATGTACAAACATATATACACATGTGAATATACCACACACACATGTGTACACATAAGCAAACACACACACCATGCACATACACAAAGCACACTCACATACTTACACACATACACAGTATGAAAAATTACTTTTATCAGAGGAGATAATGCTTGTCCATCTGAGAGTATCCTATTATTAGCTGACCATGTTAGGTCTAAATTGCTTGGCAGCCAGGTGAGAATCAATGTTTCAGTGAAGCCTGAACTGCTCTGATTTATGCCTTTTAATCTGTGTGTGCATTTTGTCCATTAATACGTTGAAAGAATCTGCTGACCTTTCCAGTTCCATCATTTTTCTTTCGTCAAAGTTTTATTTTTGATTAGTAAGTCCTGCCAAATTCTAAGAACCATCCTAGGTTCAAATGTACTTCCAGTTGACAAATGCTAAATGCAAGAACAGTGAACATCTCTGGGAACCTTAGGAAAATATAATTGCTTCTCAATGTAAAAGTTGAAAGATAGGGAACATCTGTAGAAGGACACAAAATAAATTACACATGCCTCCGCAGGATGGCCAAAAGCAATAATGGAGAGGTTCCCTTCAAACTTCAATTAGTACAAGTAGGTGGGTAGTTTGAATAGCACAGTGGACTTCCTGGAATTTCTGTCCAATTGTATGGGGACCCAGCTGACTTCCTAGCTACAGTCATGAGCTGTGAAATTCATCTTACAATTTACTCAGGCTCCTAAGTACCTACTACCCACTTTCGGAAAGAACATTGTTATTAACCTTCAATTAATTTTCATATGCTTCTTTTCTGACTTTCAAGACCACATATTAACCATCATGAATATGGACTCAAAGAAGTACCAAAGAAAGGGGAGGTGGGAAAATTTTTTATCTTTTAACATCAAACATGGCATTGAAATCTTTCAAATATATGTAAGCTGTTATGGCCACCAGGTTCTACCTTATTTTCCTTCTTCTCAATTTCCCTTAAATCATAGAGCTTTATTAAAAAGACTACAGTTTGTATACACAGGCAAACTACTTAATATAGAGCATCCTGAGTTTATGAAAAGACACGATACCTCAGGTTAACAATCATTGCCTTACGTGCATAGGATTACAAAGAAAGGCAAAGGGCATATCTAGGATATCTCATTTATAAATGCTTGGGTAATCTATGCACATAAAATAAATTAACATTCTATTCTTATTTGCTGATAACTTAAATACCATAGAATTCTAAAATAACACTAGGAAAATATATTGAATTATCTAATTTGAGCATTTATTGATATATTTTATTATATTTGTGAACTACACAAATATTTTCCACTTTAAACATGCAGAAATCCATTTTTGTATATTTGACATGCATTTGCATAAGAACAGTAATACAGTCACTAATCATTTAAGTAAATGCTAGGTCAATTGGATTTCATGTGAAAGATTGACACAAAGATTATTGTTTAAAAAGAAGGATTAAAAAATAATAAGGGCAATGCAAAGCATGATGTTTGAACTTGGGTAAGTATCCCTCAGAAAGAAATCCATCAGAGACAAGATGGGCAGCCCAAGAGAGTCATTTCTGCCTTGTATTGTGAGAACAGTTTTTTTTTATTACAGACACACAGAAAAGGGAAAATTAACATAAATGTTGCCAGCAATAGAGGATAAGCTATGTTCTGGTTTAGAAAAAAAAAAGTCTCCTCAGGGTTTGCTTTAGGCAAAACTGTGGAATAGAAGGCAGAACTAGACAATAGAGTGGGGAAATCCTTGGACTTGAAGGTTTGGTTTTATTGAATTTTTGAAAAAAAAAAAACATGGCCATATAAATTTGGCCAAGACTTAGTTTCTTATATCTTAGCTTGACTGTTGTAAGACTAAGTAGGTCTGAATCTCCTAAAAAGTTATTACAAGACACCTGCAATTGTGAATCTGTCTTTGGAATTGAGAATCTGTCTTTGGAATTGAACACACCCACATGACACTTTGTACTGCAAGTGAGTAACTGTTTCTAATTCCTAGCGAGCATCAGCTTGATATTTCATTACCTAATGTCTCAAGACACGGTCTAACCCATAATTCCAGAAATGACTCATGATCTGGTATTGTTTGTAAAGCTTTTCTTCACATATCCCTCTACTACATTAAAAGTCAACAGCACTGGTTAGCTACATAATGGTTTCCATTTCTTGTAGAAAATTAGTCCAGTCGACAAAGAACACTGCATTGTGTTAGATTCAGGGAAAGTGGTCATACACACAAATGACAAAGTGAAAATGGATTGGGAAATTCCTCATTTTTGAAAATGTGAGCTCCTAAAAAGGTATAGGATTTCCTCAAAATATTTAAAGGGGTATCATTCTGAAATTCAAGTTTAATATAGAATAGCTAACTCTTTCAAGAAATGTAGAGAAAATACTTGCACACGGTTTTCTTCACAGTCTCACTCAAATTCTGCTTGCTACTTCAGGAGGAAAGAACACGTTCTGTGGTCTTCAATTTTCATAGTGCCACTTTATTTATTCATTTATTTCCATTGTCTTCAGAAGTCAAATGTTTTACCTAATATATTTTCAGCTCAGGAAAAAAAAAAGAACTTAAACTTGTTTAGTATTGTCCCTAATATGACAGCACGTAGGTTTGCTAAAGGTTATAAGAGTACATCAAACCCTTCTTTAATTCCTATGCAAAGGTTACAGGACTAAGGATAAAATAAATTAATCTCATAAACTACACAATGCAAAGGATAGAATAAGCGCATTTGCTGTCCATTAACAGCGTTGGCTCAAATCAAGTCCCCTCCACATTCTTTATGTCAGTGATTCTGTCGCTCTTAGAAGGATTTGGTCATCAAAAGTTACTGTAGTGATTTAGCCATTGTTTTTAAGTTGCAGCACAACATGTAATCTATCATAATAAACCTATAGAAAAATCTTATTTTTATTTTATGACATCATGAAACATAAAAAAGATATGGCCCTAATATACATCTATGAGTTTTGTTCACTTCTAATTTCTTTCTTGATTCCTCAAAAAGCTTCTGAAAGAAGTTTAATTCCATGCCTATGTCTTTATAGTTTCATATATGTACTGAGATTGTACTGTTTTTCTCTAAATTCCATAAAAAATTGGAGAAGTATTTGTATGTGAGAATTCAATGAAAGCAACTCTGAGTATGAACAGAAGCTTGGAGTAGAGGGAGCCGATTAGGAAGAAAGATGCTTTGAATTTAACTCCCAATCTATAGTGACATGGCCCTGAGAACTGATCCTGAATTGGAAAAGTGAAATGATCCTTCAAAATCCTACATTTGGGAAATATTGGATATGATTGCTTTTCCATAGAGCAGCTCCCTGAAGTTCAGATCAGACTCTAGAATTATTAGTGAGGGGCTGTTAAGTTCTAGCAAGTCCCAGCTCTGAGGAACTGGCATTGATTCCTCAAGGAAGGATTTGTGAAATACCACACCTACTACTCATGTGAAAGTGAGGTAGAACGTGATGCCATCCCTATAATAATATACATTATTTAGTGTCTTTCAAATTAAGTGAAGTCTGTAATGCTTAGGCCACTCACATTTCACATGGGAGTAGAAATTAATGGCTCACTGACTTATTATTACATCTTACATCTTGCACACCCAGTAGGAAACTTGCTTTTATCTATTCTTCTTGAAGCAATATTGGTGTAAACCAAAACTCACTACGTTTTGGTTTTGGAGATACAGAAATAACATGTCAGGACCATCTACATTTATGAGATTATCCTTTGAGGCCATTATTCAACGGCCACGATTTCCCAAAGACAAGAAGTCACTAACTATTTTAACTTGACATGAGTGTGAATCTTATTCTTTGAGATCTCTTCCTCAATGTTGCACTCAAAGTTTGCTATACCCAAAGCATTGGGTAAGATAATTAATTTCAGTTGGGCAATAGCAGTACACACCTTTAATCCCAACACTTGGGAGGCAGAGGCAGGCAGATCTCTGTGAGTTTGAGGTCAGCCTGGTCTACAAGAGCTAGTTCCAGGACTGGCACTTTAGCTACTAGGAAACCCTGACTCACAAAAAATACGATATTTAATCTCTAAAGTATAATCTATAATGCTTTTACTGAGTTATTCATTTATTCCTTTAAAAGCACCAAAACAGAGAAAAGAAATGAATATAGCATGGTAGAAATGTATAGGTAACTTTTTCCAATGGGATTTGGCATGGCTTTGTTTCTTCGTTCTTTAAACAGTGTAAAAGAGATGTGTTTTCCAACACGACACGACAGCATTTTGTCATAGAAACTGAAGGAAAGAAAATTGCTAACAAAGAAATATGAAGAGACAATGCATTTAAAATACAGCTGGGGTCAACACTAGGTGAAATGTATTTTAAAAAATCATTAAGGTATGTTTTACTCTGATCTTAGATGTATTCCCTCACTGCACAAGTACTAAAGGTTTAGTAAATATGTTACAGACATGGCTCTAGTGAGAAGGACCACTCATGATAAAGATTGCTTGCTCCCTAGTCACAATCTGTGGTTCCAAGCGACTTCTCTTGTGATTATCCCCTAAAACCTAGAGACTATCACTTCCAACAAATTTTGTTATTTCAAACATCATTTTACTTCTTAATTTTCTTCTTAGTTGATATGTCTGCACCCCTCTGTCTAATTACGATTTTAGTATACCAGGTGCAGCAATTCACCTCTCCTTCTACTATCCAGAGACCTAGCTGACATCATGCTTTATAATTCTCAAAGTTTAACACATGTAAGTCATTGCACTCTCCTCCTGAAAAGCCCTTTCAAAATCTCAAACACTAGGAAGATTTCTTCTTTGTGAATAAAACATCATCTTCCTTATTTGTACAAATGCTTCACTTTCTCCAATCCACCCCATATAGTATGGATCCAGGTTTATTTCTAACCCACACCACTTTGCCTATCTATTCCACGACCCAGATTTAATGTGATGGCAATGACTTCACAATTTATTACTGGCTTCTGTTAAACTTCCCTCATTTATTTTCTCGGCTTCAAGGCCACACTCCTTGAATGTCTTCCTTCTTTCAAAGACAAGAAAGCCTTGGTCCTATTTGTGAAGGCTTTTTCATATACATAATGTTCTCTTCTTCCATCTTGAACACCAAAGTGTGCTTTTAATCCCCTTACTCTTGGTCCTCGCTCCAGTACAGCACCTCTGTTGCCTCTGGTTCCTGTGCTCTTCCCCATTCCATGCTATGTTATATTCACTTTTTCTGTTAACGGTTCATCACAATTTCACCAAACTTTTTATCTCTTTCATCAAATGACCTTTGGGCCACTTAAGGAATGGGGTCTTTCTCTGATTTATGTCACTATTCAATTAAGATCTTAAACATCATCAGGAAATTAACACTACCCAATCATAGTAGACATGAATTCCCCAGATTTCAAACAAAATACTCAAGAAAAACTTGAAATGATTACAAAGTATTCATAACTTAAATTTGTATGACCAAAGCAAACAACTAAGAAACTTCAAGGAGGTCAGATGATCTTTGCTGGAGATGGCCACTCCCTTCACATAGCTTTCCAATAGTTTATCATTTCCAATTATGAATATATTTAGGAAGCTTTGTTATGAAATGAATATACACTACAATGTGTCCATCATGTATAGAATTTAACTCAAGTAGAATTGAGTACAACTCAGACAAGACTTTATAATAAGCATAAGTATAAAATACACAAATTTATAAGTCTCCACAGATTGGTTAAAATTATTGTGCACCTCTAAAGAATGAATTATTCTCAGAATCTGCACTTCATATTTCTCTTACCTTAAATATATTCCAGTGATTTGTAGTATTTTATCTTGATACTATCAAACAGATAATTCACCACATAATTGTAAATTATAGTATGATTTTGTGACAGATTGATTAAAATCACCTGAATAGATTTCCTGGGAATACTGAGAATCTCAGCATTTTATGTCAACTTCTAAGTTAGATTTATAGACAGACATCCTGATAAAAAGTATCTGTCAGGATTTGATATAAGCTATGAAATAAACCCAAAATGATGATTTTAGTTAACATGCCACTAAATATTTATTCTATAAATGATAATAGACTACAGGAGATAAGAATGTCATATTACATTCACTAGGGATGTGAACAATACAATATTGCCTGTTAATCCAAGCGATAGATGTATAAAATGTAGTCTCATTACTATGCAACATATTTGTGTAGTATATTGAGAAAAATGAACAAAAGTAAGTAATAATAGTTTGGCAAAACAGAATTGGCACCAGAAAGACCTTCCTAGTAAAAAGGACTTCTCCAAAAGTTAGAGGAAAATATTGTTGGTTGTGATTCAGAAGCAGTTCAAGGCATAAAAATATCAATATGCGATTTAACTTGTAGTTCTACTCTTGGTAATGATTGGGAGTCAAGCATTTCATAGCTGAAGAAAGTTTAAATATATTCCTTTAGGGACATAAATTGTATCTTTTCATTAGGACTGATGCTTTGTAGCAAGTGTATTTTGTATGGAGTAAAGGATGATTTTCCAGCTCTATTTGTATGAGTCTTTGAAAAGGATAACCTTTGTCATACTTATCTTTACCTGTGAGCTGCAAATAAAGAATCCACATATCATGGATTCTCCTATTTCAGGATCATGTTAACAAATCTTTATCTATTTTACTAATAATAAACTGAATTATTTATAATAATCTGTTGAGTCTTAAAACCTGATAGCCTTCTCTTTTCATCTCAGTATAACTTTCTCTATTATGGTTCTTTTCCATTGCCATATAAATATGTTTGCTAAATTCCAACAAAATTATTTGATAATATATTGGCTGTCATTGGTTTATAACTATAAATCAATTGTTTATAATGGCCTTGCTAAAGTAGAGATATATTTCATACTTTCATTATAAGGGTAATTTTCATTTCCATTAAAAATGATTACATTTTTCTTATGTTGTATAAAATTTATTCATCATAGTATTTTTTGATTCTCTGATAAATAGTTGATTTCTTACTGCTGGATGCCATTTTAAGAAATATAATTGATTTTGTATATCAATCATTCATCTAAATGTTGCTACCATTAGTTCTGGTATGATTTTGTATCCATATGACTATCTATATAAATTGCATTATTTGCTGACTCTTGTATATAAAATGACATACATATTGGCCATCATTACACTGACAAAAAGTATTTAGTAAACAAGAAGTAACAGCAAGTAATGTACTTTCTATCTCATCAAATTAAGGGAGCCCAAGTAGGCTTTCCTGTTTTACCATTACCATGATCCTGTTTGGCATGTGTCAGAGTTATTCTCTAGTTTTGAAGATGCCCATCTATGTCCACTTTAAGGAAAGAGAAGAGAATACCCAATTGTTTCTAATGTATTTTGCTTGTTTATCAAAAAGTTTGTAATGTGCCTTTATAACACAACAAATTATACTGATAAATTTAAAATGTTAAACCAAACTTGTATTTTCGGGATACATCCCACTCAGTTATTAGTTATTTTGAATTTTGTAAAAACAAATCTGTGATTCTGTGTCTATTTTTATGGCGCATATTGAACTATAATTTTCTTTCTGGTATGCATATCTTGACTTTATAAGCTAAATTATATTTTCTTCCTTTAAAATTACTGTGAAGCTCATATATTTGATTCATATTATTTCTTCCTAAATTACACGGAGATGTTACTCAGTGAAATTAAATAAATTGTATTATTTCACAATAGTTATTAGAAATGTTTAGCATAAAACTATTCAATCTGTTAATTTTGTCTATTTCTGTTGTAATATTCACATTTTCAATACTGATAAATGTAATGATTTGTGACATTTCTCTCCCCTTTTCTTAATCAATCTAACTTGTTGTTTGACCAAAATATTTTATTATATATTTTACTTTCTTCTCTTTGTGTATTCACCTTTTCAAAGCTTTTTATTAATTTTACTTTATTAAAGTTTAACCATATAATTTTCTCTCCACTCTTCTCTTTCCAAATTGAGTTTCTTTAGGCAGCACAGTTTCAATGTTGTTTAAGCAAGGCTGGTAAGCCCCACCTATGTGTCATCTTGCTGCTTCTTGGTCTACTTCTCTTTGCTCTCCATTTTCCTTTTCTGTTCCTACTATGGCTACCTTATAATTCTTTATCATTCTGGTTCATCATCTTCATAATCTTGTTTGCTGCACATCTCTATATTGTCTTTGTAACTGCATTAGGGTTCGCTGTAATCATCATTAACTTATCACATGCTAGATTAGAGGAGTATCATGTGACTTTTAATGCTATGTAAGAGGCAAGACATAGTCTGTGCCTACATATCCACCACTAGTCATTATACCCTTGTCATATATTTTAGTATTATATATACCATACTCTCCACAGAATACAGCTAATAATGACATTTGAATAGTCAATATTGCTTTAGAGAAAAATGCAAAATAATGGAGTATTTTGAATTTCCACTCATTTGGTCATTATTTCCACTCTTGTTCATTACTGTAGATACATTTTTTTTCTTCTATGACTGTTGTCCTTACTTGTTTTCACTCGATAATTTATTCCAGATTCCAAATATGGACACTAACTTGTTCAGTATCAGATATTTGAACACTCACAAATGATATTTGTTTTATGTTTCAAATACTGCACCTAAAAGACATGTGTTAATCCTTTTGAGCCTTGTTTTATTTGATTAAAATGAAGACCAAATAATTAAAATTATTCCTAACATTTAGACAAGAACTTTTGTGTACTCTATCCAAGACAAAATAAATCACAATTTCATCCAATTTGGCATGTAGAAAGAAGCACAACTCTTAGCTCTACATAAATACTAGATGTTATTAATTATCATTGTTCTAGAAATTTCGCTCTGCAAATTTACACAAATATGTGTCAATCAAGCTGCACATTGAATGGTATCTCTCTGCTTTTCTGTGAGTAGGTGTCTCTCTGAAAATACTTCCTAGAAATTCCAACAATTTTGTTTCCCTTAAACTGCAGTTCCTCAAGCCCAGGCATCTGCCTGGTCTTTTGACTACCTTTGTACTGTTCTTCAGCTCTGGATCTTCTTCAGGGAACCAAAGAACATTAACAAAATAGACAATGAAGTTGTCTATATAGCCTTTAGTCTCTCAGGAACCAGTGTCTTTCATTGCTTTGCACATTGACTTTAAAATTATTATTTTATATTTGTCTGTTATTTTTGCTTTAGCTCACAAGGTTCATTTGGTGTGTGTTATATCACATTGTGTGAAGGACAAAAATGAGGTTACTGGCCTATTTTTTCTTCCTTAGGGGGAGTCAAGATGATCAATATTATAAATATTTGTTGTATCCTTTCTTTTTTGGGTAATGATGGGGTTCCTCCTTCAGCCTTTGAGAGGCTGGACCAAGTTAGGCATGACTTTGTGTACCAAAAAGGACTCCTCTGCTGCTCTCTCCCTCTCTTTGGATGCTATATTCTGTTCCTGTTCCCCGTTGTGATTTGTGATTCCCCCCACCTTAAATAAAGAATGGCCCATTGTACTCTATTCAGAGCTAGTGTGGAATTACTTTATCTGCATTCCTCTTTATCTGGCCACCTAACATGGGAACAAGTCCACATTTACAGGGTGTCCATGCTTCTGGGGACTCATATATAAATTCACCTCCCCAAGCCCTCACACATTCCCCTATTGGTCAGCCCAGGCACATTTCTTGCCCACGGCCCAGCTGCTGACTCCTTGTACGCTGACTTTCCCTGCCTGCTGCAACCTGCCTTTTTTTTCCCACACTGTGATACCCACATTATTATATCTGCCAGCTGCACACACTGCAGCTTGTGACTGACAGAAAGCTTTGGGTTTCTTTCTAATTTTGACCACCAGAATCTCTCTCTGTGTACAGAATCGCTTTAATTGTTCTTAATTTTGTCACACAAAGCATATTTGTCATTATATAAACAGGGAAACAGGTGTGCTGGTCACAGCTTTCTTTTGTCTCTCTGACATGGAATTGCAAATATGACTCCTGTTGGCCAACAAAGATTATTGCACCTACTACATTTCACTGAATTTTCTGAAAAGAGGTAAGTAAATTAATAAATTTGAAAGCTATCTAATTGCAGGCAATATTACCATTAAGAAATTTAATAACCATTTTGCTTACATTGTGGATGGTATTCTGCAAGGCTAATGTGATTTTTCTTATACATCCATTTATTTGATTTTGAGGATTAGCTTTTGTTTTTCATATTCTATTCTTAAGAAAACTGGTTTAATAACAGAGCCAAGAACAAGGCACATTTAGAAATGATAGTCTTTATAGACTAATAATGAACAACTGGCTGAAAAAATAACAGCATTGAAAAGGATAATATTACTTGACAGACAAGATTCAATCCATGTAAAACAGTGTCGAGAAATTATCTGAAAAAATTAATACTGTTGAATTTAACAATACAAATCTGTTAAAAAGTTATGATAGGTTAATGAATAGGGTATCTCTCAACCAAGGCAATATGCTCACCATCCAAATAATGTCCAAAGAAGAGACGTTAACCTTATTGGACAAATTTTATGCCTTGGAATCATGTGCACAGAATAAGCACCAGAAACTAACTGAATCAATGAGGGTACTAGAACTATATACTAGGCAGGAGATTCAGACTTTACAAAGGGAGTGGTAAAATAATTGAAATAATTGAGGAAATTATTGAACTGATGAACAGGGAGAAAAGGTACAGGATCCGAATTTTGGTTCATCAATATGTGTCAGGGGCCGGGATGACTGATCCAGAGTTTTGGCTACTTATACAGTAATCTCTTTCAGAATACTGTTGACAAGACACAGGGCAGGGTGTGTAGCAAGGAATCCTTCTACCTCTAACCTATACCTACAGTCTGATTCACTGGATTCTGTATGGAAAAACAAGATTATCTTGTCGAACAGACTTTAATAACTGGTACTCTGGGTGAAAAAAAAAAAGATTTGACTGTCTCTATTGCTGTGATGAAGAACATGAATCAAACAACTTGGGGCTATTTTGTCATGCATGCGCTTATCATGATTGATCATGAAGACATGTCAGGAGAGAAGGCAGAAACCTTGATGCAGGAATTGAAGCAGAGGCTGTGTAGGAATGCTGCTTACTGTCTTACTACACACAGTTTCCTCACATTGTTTCTTATAGCACTCGGGACTACCTGACCATGTTCCACATCAATCATTAATCCAGAAAAGACCCCAAAAACTTATTTATGGACCAATCTAATAGATGCATTTTCTTAATTGTGGTCCCTCTTCCGCGGTGACTCTAGTTTTTGCCAAGCTGAACAAAAAACAAAACAAAACAAAAAACTAAGAAGCACAAATGTGAACATGCTTTGGTCTTGTTCAAGGTCCTGGTTCAATGCATATCTAATATAGTTAACTTAGAAACTTTTGAGTGTTTTGAGACTGTGTATTTTCATCACTGATTAACCTATATGATTCTGAAAAGAGATTTTCTCAAACTGAACACTTGAAAACAGAATGTTCCAGGCATTTGCCAATAGCTGCTTTAAGAGCATTTACCTGCTTCACATTTCCCTGGGCATAGCTGGATAAGTACTTCTCTGTCCTTGTCTGAACCATATTATCATCTGCGATAGTTCCACAACTATTTAATCCAATTTTCTAATTTAAAAATTACTTTACACATATCTATGATCTTGAAACAGCATTTTCTTTATCATTGACCTTCTTTATAAATATAAAAACTAGTTAATGATAAACTATAGTCCCAAAGTTACTCACAAGATAATTTGGTTCGTTATTACTTTTATGTGATTTTATAAAGCAAACTGATTTCCACTTTTTGATACTTTTGTATAAGTCAATGTTCTTGTATAGATATATACTATAAAGCATGGATTGAATTTAAAGTATTTTGGTGAGAAAATTTAAACTGGAAAAAAGACAAGGTACCAGCTCTAGTAATATATTTTGGCTCAATATATCCAAAATATTATTATCTTAAAATATATTCAACACAAAGTAAAAAACAAAGTTATACTTCTATTTTTAATAGTAAGATATCAAAACACAGTACAGGTTTAAATTTATTTAACTGTTGGACTCTGGACCCATAGATAGACAAAACATTCAAAGAATTCTGACCAGTCATTAATTTATATTTTATATGGTAACACATCTTGATTACACTGACTACTTTTTATGAACTCAATTGTTATGTCGGGCTATTACCTACACTGTATGATATGGTTTGTCTAGATAATCATTTTGAGAGAAATTTTAATAACAGTAGAAACATCATATTTTCTCAGCCGTCTACAAGACCACAATTTATTCTAATGAATGATCAGATTTATAAAATAAAGACCTTAACAAAGTGAATAAAGCATCATTCTGAATGGATTCATACAAAAACAACATTCATCTGAACTTCCATAAGAAATAATTATGTTAATCCTTCATAAAATATCCATGCTTGGTTTTACTGAAACTAGTACTACTTCCAGTCATTTAAAAATGAAATGGCAAGCCAGGTAGTGCTGGTGAATGCTTTTAATTCCAGTACTTGGAGGGCATAGGTAGGCAGATCTATGTGAGGTTGAAGCTATCCTGGTCTATAGAGTGAGTGCCAGAACAGCAGGCTCCAAAGCTACACAGGGAAACCTTGTCTTGAAATACAAATTAATTAATTAATTAATTAATAGTGTGATATGCCTATATTGAAGACTGTTAGCCATTGGGCTTAGAGTAATATAAAATAACCCTGACTCTTTTATCAAATTTATATGTGTGTACTTGTATTGTATATGCACTGGGTTCATATATAGTGCATGTGTGGAAACCAGATTTCAATATTAGGTGGCTTATATTTCTGTTCTGCACCTTGGTGCTTTTCTGGGTTATTTTATATTTTAATTTGTGGATTTCACATGTAAGTACACTATTTCATCCTCTCTGATCCTGTCCTCCCTCTCTAAATCCTCGCATGTACCACAAATTGACTCCTCTCAAATTTGTGATTTTTTTTCTTCATATAAATATGAAAAGAGAGGGGAGAGAGACAGAGACAAAGACAGAGATTAGTTTTGCCTTTATTTTCATGTGTTTAAAGCTGACTGCTTAGGTTAGGTGTTTTTCCTTGATGATGATGATGATGATGTTGATGATGAAGATGATGTTGATGATTATGATGATGAGGAGGAGAAGGAGGAGGAAGGAAGGAAGAAAGAAAGAAAGAGATAAAGAAAGAAATAAGAAGAAAGAAAGAGAGGGGAGCGAGAGAAGAAAGAAAAAAGGAAGGAAGGACAAAAGAATGAGAGAAAGGAAAAAAGAAAAAGAATAAAATGGTTCTCTTTCTCTTAGAAGCTCTTTATTGCATCAAAGAAGCTTCTTTGCAAGAGATAAAGAATATTAGAGAGAATCACATCAAACAAAATAGGTGGTCATAAGAGTCTTGCTACAAATGGGGTCTCTATAGCAAAACACTCCTACCGAAGTTTCAAGGAACATCAAAGGAGAGCAGGTGGAAAGATTGTTAAGAACCTGAGGTTTCAGAAACATGCTGTTTAGTACCATCTTCTAGACAGAGCAATTGGCTCCTAGATTTTCTGATGTTTGTAGAAGAGATTAGGGTACCACTGTAAGAGTTCCTAACTTGGAGTGGTGAGGACTTTATGAAAGGTGACCTCTTTATTTGCCTTTAGTTTCATTTTGCTTACATTTGAAATTACTTTGATGAAATATCTGTACATTTCTGTTTATTTTGATGGTTTCTTAAATACAATGTATTGGAATTATATCCGTTCCATGTGATCATCTACTCTCCCTTTAACTGCTCTCTGAACCTTTTGTTTTTCATCTATTCATCTAATGGATACATTATTAGAAAAAGTAAACTCTCTTCCCCAGCAACTATTAATAGTCATTAATCCCCTCAAGAAGAGATGGAGCCCATATTCTTTGCAGAGTTCCTATTGGTTATCAACATGAACCAAGTGAATCCATGTTTTTTGCTTCTGTTTAATTCATATCAGTTTTATGGTCCTAATAAGAAGTGCTGCATTTTTGTAAATCTGATGTGGAGTTTCACATTTGCAAGAGGAAATGAATTAGAAAATATTCCCTGAGGGTAAAAACGATGTGCAATTTCCCTCCACCTATAAAGCAGCTGCTGGCAGCCCTTGCTGACTTGCAAATCATTAGCAAATGCTTCAGCACATCTTTTTACTTGTTGACATTGTGCAAAGTCAGCTCTTGAACGCCCTGTGACTGCTACAGTCATGATTGGCTCCTCAAATTTTTATTGTAGAAAATGATATTAGAAGTATAAGCTAGACAATGTTTGATTCTACCTTTAATTTTTTTCTTTCTTAAAAACAAACAGTGAAAACTTTGCTTTGTGTATTATATGTAATGATGTTGAATATTCCTCTAGTATCTCAAAATTAGCTCACGATGCCAAAGCACCACCTTTTTATCATGCTACACCTAGAAAGAGAAAGAGCTAATATTATGAGCATCTGCCAGGAGCTAATGCATTGATTCATACAGTCTATAAACATTATAATGACCAATAACACTTTCTCAGCTCCTCAAGTCCAGGACACCACTTATACCAATTACATACCAATGACTGTGGGAGATACACAGTCTGCGACTTTTCTGAAGCTCCAAGTTATACTTTGATACTAAGAGGTATACAACAGTAGGAACAAATTTACTTAAATTGTGTGGTTAGAACCATTATTTCATGAGATTTCTTACCACCATGCTGTGAGGTATAATTCTGCTATAAAGTATAGTCTATAAATACTACAACAAAAAGCACTTGGAAAGAGAATAACTTTTTTCAAACTAGTTGGCTGAAAAATGATGAATGATGAGGAGATTCAATGAAAATGAAAAGGAGTTGTTTCGTGTCTATGTTCTAGTTAACACAGTGTTTGGATTAGTTTACTGGTACTTGAAATGTCCATACATTTGAAGTGGAAAATGGAACATCAGTGTGTCTTTATTATTATATCTCTAAGCTTTAAGTCCCCAAAAAGACCATATTGAGATCAGACAAGTGTCTGACCATCCTCATCAACGGATACTGAAAAGTATCTTCCTTGTTTCAATCAAAAGTTCTTTAAAAGCTATAGAGTAATGTCATAGACAATCTGAAAAATGCACAATAGAGTCCACATTTATTTCTTTGATAGGAAAAGGAGATTGACTCTTTCATTCTCGCACTGAAATTTCAGACTCGCACTGTTAGCATAAAATACTCGGCTTGAGTTGAGAGGTGCCAGAGTGTCTTTGGAAACCCATTATACACTGCAAAAATGCAATAAATAGGAGAGAGAGAGAGAGAGAGAGAGAGAGAGAGAGAGAGAGAGAGAGAGAGAGAGAGAGATCATATGAGAGCAGTATCGGACATTCATTTTTATGTCTAAGACAGGAATAAACATATGATTAAAAGATAATACACTAGACATCGCAAACCACCATGAGCAAGGAAATGCTGGAATTTCTGTTAGGATGTGATATATTTTTACATTATTGGTAATAAATCTCCTTAATCTACTTCTTCCTGTTAGTTTAGACCCACATTTCTATCTTTTCAATGATTAATAAAACACATATACAAATTCTTAAATGTTAGTCTTCTTACTTACTAAATGTTACTGTTACACTAGCTCCACCTTCCATATGCATCTTTTGTAACTTATTGTATCTATCTAAACACTATGTTATCTTGCTATAAATTTATCTCTATGTCCCTTTCAAAAACTCTCAGTCTACATACGGGGCTTCTGATGACAAAAGAAAGGTCAAAACACATCTTATTGAAAGAAGTATCAGTCTAGTGAGCAAGATAACACCGTCACCATTTCCTGAGCACTATAAAATAGATACACAATGCAATAAGGGTAAAGGTGGAGCTAATACCACTTTCTCCAGTGTTAATTTTTGGTTAAATGCTTGTATTACTTTAAATTCATGAATTATAGAACATTTTCACTAATTTCACTTGGAAAGTTAAGAATCAAAAACCCTATATGAAAGCCAAATTTAACCCCTAACCTACCATCTGCAGTGACTTAAATTTTCTTTTAAATAGGGGTGAGATATATTATCCCATTAGAAATAATGTGGTCTAAGATTATTTGTCATTATCATTTTCTTCATGTGAACTACATTTCAAATACATTAAGACATTTGGGGAATTATGAGCCAATCAACTTTAGCTATTTTTGCTTTTTTCTTGAAACCATGTTTATAAAAATTTAATACATAGAATGTGTTTAATAGGTATGATATATTATATATATTAAACACACAGAAGTTTTTCTGACAATCTTAGGTGTAGAAACATAAGTAGGACTATTCTGCTTGATATTCATTAACAGCAGTGATCGAGTCTTTTACAACCTTAAGTTTCCACACAGCCCCTCCCCATCTATGTATATATGTATCTTATGTATACATATATTTAATGGTGGCAATGTGTACTTTACTAGGCACTGTGTCTCCTATATAAAGAATAGAGGCTGAAATAAAGTTATCACAAAACTAATTGGTAAGTCAGTAACTTGCTTACCTTGCACCAAACACTGAACAGGTATTTAATATTAACATTTATTTTATCCAGGGTTTTATACAGCAGTTCTTTATTACTTGTAGCTGAAACATTACTTCTTTTTCATCCAGATCTTCTTAATATCCCTTGCGTTTTTATAATGAGAGTTTATTCTGTGCAGAGCACAGAATATGTTGCTTTATTTAAGCTTAATGACATAATCATTTACATATTAAACAGAGAAGAATAAAGACAGAACAAAATTATAAAAACACAGAAAGCTTTGTGGTTTGCCTGAAGCTTTATGGTGTACTCAGAAGACTTTGATAGAGTGCATAGCTTTGAGCCAAGGTCAACCTTGATGCCTAAGCCCTCTGCCCTACATTTTAGAGTAACAAAATCTCTATGTTCTTAAAATATGCATTGGCAATGAATATTAAGTACACAAAAGACTAATCCTTGTCCTTTAAAATCAGTAAAATATATTGTACCTGTATGTGTGTATATCACTTGTAATCATTGCTCGTTTTCATGTGTGCAATGGGATTTTACCTACAACATGTAGATCACTTCAAGCTAGCAGTTAATCTCCCAAGGATTGACCTAATATTTGTAACATTCTTTCTCTCAGTTATTCTACAAAAATTCTCTTTCATATGTGCTACCACAGACTTCCCTCATTTTAGGCATTCCACTCATTTTAAGTTTAACTTACTATTGAAAATTATATCTTATTGTCTTTCCTTTGCCCTCCCACCAGAATGCCTCAGTGTGATTCTGTATACCAGCTTCTATAGCTGGTATCTATGTTTGAGTTTTCTGCCTGCACTCTAGCTGCCTGGTTGTCTGAAGCATGTCTCCGGATCTTTGCTTTCTCAATACATTTTATGGAAATAAGCTCTATATTTAATAAAGTAGGACTTTATGGTCACCTACTCTTTTGTAACACTGAGGGATCCAAATGAAACAACTACCTGTTTCCTGCTATGAATGAAGCCTATTTCCTCACAATTATGGCAGTGCAAAAAATAATAATAGGGCTTAAAACATTATCAGTTATAAATTGGCACTAATGGCACAAAATGGCAAAGGATAAGAAGGAGACTATTAGGAGGGCATAGTAGGGAGAAGTAAATGAAGGGGAAGGGTGAGAAGAGCCAATGATTAAGGTATACTTGTAAAACATTGTTTTTATGAACTCTATCACCATGAATAGGTTATAGACACCTATGAAATATCATTATATTTTGTAAGGCAAACATCAATATATAAAAGCTTATTCTGGTAAGTTTTTGAAATCACTCAATTGCACATTCAAACACATCTGTATGAAATTATTTGCATCTATATTTCAAAACTCAGGACCTAGAAAACTTGTAGTCCCTAAAATCTAAATGTTCTACAAGAAAATTGGACGTAATTCAGGATGCTTATATATAATTCCTTTTGTAAATTTAATGGATATGTCTTTTCTGCTGTACTAGCTCGGTCTTGCTTTTCAATGTTAGTGGCTGCCTCATTATCTGTTTTGAAAAAAATTCACTTTAGGGAATGAATGAAGCCAACCTTGGGTATAGTCTTTATTGTAGAAGATGTTTTTCAGTGCTCTTAACTCTTTGGCACCGCTGATAATACCAGCACCTAAAATACAAAACCAGCCCATTTATATTTTTCCATGAGAAACTCTCAACTTCTGTATTTCTAGATAGTTTATTCTGATTATTAGCTTGTGAATAAGTTGTAGTCGTCTGAGGCAAGTGAAGAAAATAATCTTTAGGTGAATCTTGTGATTGGGATGGTATATTTGAAGACTTGGAACAATGTCTTTCATACATCTAGTCTCTATTAATATGTTTCCTATATTTATTTTGTTAAACACAAAGCATATTTAGAAAATATTTTTGAAATTTATAAGTTTATTTCCTGCTACACCATTATGTTTAATGTGTCTAAGATGTAGAAAAGTTTAGAAGGTATACTGGAGTAAGTACATGAAGTCCTGGACTTTCTCTTGGCTAGACATGGGTATTCTGTGTATTGTTTGGGTATATTGTAGGACATAAGGAAAGAACAGCCTCACTAATTTAAAAGGAAATTTCTTATCTTGGTCCTGTTGTTCTCACCAACTCAAGAATATTTTTTAACTAGATGAGACATTGCGACACGTAACACAGCCTTGAAGCAAATATATGAGAAAAAAGCCATTTCTCATACATAGACCAATATAACCTGGATATACCTGTAAAAAGAGATCCACTACATCTTTACAGTTTAATATGTATTATAAGTATGAGGTATTAGTATTTATCTACAATTATTTAAATAAGTGTCAAAAATCTACTTATTTGCCATCTGTCTAGCCATACATGTGTGCATTGTTGACATTCTCACATTCTAAAGCTTTCTTCTCAACTACACCTCTATTTCTCCCAACATCTCATTACTTAACAGCCTGATAGCTTCAGTAGAACCACAATGATGCACAAAGATTCCTAGACAAAGTTCCCCAATTTTAAGTCTTCTATAAATTATGTCACATAAAGTCTTATACAAATATGATTTGAATAAAGTTGCCTACTATACTCACCCATCTGCAGTTGATTTTCACCTGGTCTAAAGAAAGTAGAAAGAACTCTAATATAAGGAGAAAGCTTTGTGATCTTTTCCTATCAAATCTCCTTAGCTAGGCAGTTCATACACCTTCTCTTCCAGTAAAGCATGCCCATTTTTCTCAACCCCAAATTAAATTGGTTTCCTAAGATTTTGCACTTTGTATTGTCATTTGAATGTAAGTCACAACCCTGTTTTTATCTTCCACCTGAATGAAAATAATGCATAAATGAAAGGAGTAAAATTCAGGTTTGTTTTAGATGCACTTCTGTGACCCACTGAGTGGGGAATGACCCAGTAAAATCTTACTACCTCATGAAGCTAAGTTAATTTTGCAGGTTTTTTTCATGCAAGGATAGAGGAATCCAGGACATGTTTCTCCTGAATAATCATCAGCATTGAATTCCTTTAACTATTTAATAGGGCATTAAAAACTTAGATTAGAGAAATATTTCTTTATCTATTTTCTTAATATGACAAAAATACAGTGATTTGCAGTCATGTAATACAAAATTAGTTAGCTCCAATTAACATTATTATTATATACAGTTATAAACAGTTCATAGATACACAAACATAAAAGACATAAATGCATAGCAATAAATCATTCTTACATATTCTAATAAGTAAGGCCCACCAATTCTTTCCAACACAATATGTTTTCTATTTGGAAATGTATCAGCTGGGGAAAGTTTATTCTCTGTTTGAAAAACAGCATTTGAATGATGAGATAGCAGCTCAATGGTAGAGCACCTGCTTCTCATGTACTGAAATGCTGGTTTGGACCTGAGGCAGGAACTGAAGGGAAAGAAGGAGGGGAATAAGGAGGAAGACTAGGGCAGTAGTGGATAAAGGACAGAAAATATTACTTTAAATGAAAGTGGTCTTGTGTGAAAATAAAAGTAAGAACAAACAGTATTTTTAGCTTTAAAATGGGATTGTGCTTCATCACCTCCAGTGACTGGGTGAAAAAACAGCCAATATTCAATATATCCATGTGCAGGATTTTTAATTACATGTAAAGCTAGGTTTAAAGCTAGCTTCATATTTGTAGAATGTGTCATTTAAAGGAAATTCTTTAATTTCTTTGAAACTTACATTTTTCTACTCCCATAGACTTTGAAATACTAATGACTTTTTCAGAAGGCTATAAAAAGAGTGTGATGTGATAATATTTGTTGAAATATTCAGGATGATGCTCAAAAGGTTAATTGCTAATTTCTCCTCCCTTCTCAGAGAGAATAGGGTAATAAAAGTCTCTGAACAGTCTGTGGAGTCATCTCTCTGTTCCACTATGTAGAGTTCCAGTCATCAAAGCTTGGGGACATCTGGAAATGACTCTCCATCTTCACCTGTCCCTATCTTGACCTTTTGAAGATACACCATTATTTAAAACCATTTTGACTTCAAGGAATGTAACTAAGGCTGAACTACAGAAAGACTTGAAGGCATTGATTGTTACAATGTAAGTGCTCAACATAATAGGCCCTCCGTTGCTACAAAGAATTAAAACACAACTTACAATTGAGTGCGTTATTCTTGGTTTCTCAAAGTCAAGATAGAATTGTGAGAGACACTGAAGCTAGTAGATACAGTGTAGAATGTAGCTCTAACATGTGGATTCAATAATTAAAAGACACTATCTCATCCTTATCACTTTATTAACTGTTTCCTGTGCTTCTTTCTATTCCAAACACAGCTGTTAAGGACCACAGATAGTGGTGACAAATGGGTCAGGGAGAATCTCAGCCCAGCAGAGAAGACACTTATTTCCTGTGTCTTTGTTTCTATAAAACATGAGGCCGAAAATATGACACAGGGTTGTTATGAAAATTAAATACATCAATCCACGCTAACAATTCTCAGAACATATTAAGTATTATGTAAGTGACAATGCTTATTTCCTGTATTCAGTGATGCCATAAATTATGAAATGCCCTCAACAGTCCTCTTGGTAAGTTTACTTATTATAATTTTGAAAGCATGAAGCTGGGGGAAGTTAGTTGCATTTCTGAAATGAGACAAACAGCAAAGCACAGCTTTGAGACTCGTTTCTCTACAGACTCTGTTTCTTCATATTTTAAAATTCATTTTAAACTTTGACCGTTTTTGTATGTCACACTTTTCTTCTTTAGCATCTTCACCTAGTTAACCCAGCAAAATTAGGTTTTATTAGAAACACTTCATGCAGTGTTCTTTAATGCATATTCCTCCTTTTATTGTTCTTTATTTTTTTAAGAATTAGACTAAATGTTGTGGTATGGATAAGTTTTTCTCATGAGCTCAGGTTCTGGAGGGTTGATTCCCAGATTTGGCTGTTAATGATCATAGATACGTCAAGATAATAAAATCTTATATAGTGTTGCCTACTAAGAAAAAATTAGGTATGCACTTGAAAGGGATATTGAAAATGAGAACATCTCTCTTCACGAGATAAGCAACTTTCTCCACCCACACAGTGATGTGCTATAGTAGACCAACTGACTGTGGCAAAAAATCTCCAAAACCACAAGCCAAAGCTAAGCAGCTTTCCTCCTGTGAAATGACTTCTTCCGGGTGCTTACAGCACGAAGCCTAGCACACTGGATCTCTGACTCACATTGTCACATGTGAGTGGAGAGGATTTTAAATATTTGTCCAATTTGTAATTCTGTAAGTCAAATTGACTTCAAGAGCATCCCTCTTTTTTATTAAAGTAATTTTACAGATATGGATAAATATGGAATTATGTAAGGTATCCACATGGACATTATTCAAGTCAGTATTGTTTCATTTGTATCTTCTAATCCTCTTGAATTATCTTGAAGTAGGATCACCTGTAATTTTACCTCTAATGATTTTACCTGTAGTGATTTCACTTGTAATGCTTCCACCTGTAATGTTTCTGCATGATTGGTGATACACAATTACAATCCCATTATAATGCATAAAAAGTAAAAGTCCATTGATATAATAGACTACTATCCACATTTCCAAGGATATTTTGCTAAATTGCACATTTCTATAAACTTTATAAATTTTAGAGGTTTTTCATGTCTCTTATTTTTATTTACAAATTTTCATTTCTCCATTTGCTTGCTAAGAAAACAATTATGTGTGGAGGCTGGAAGTTGCCTCAGTGGTTCCAAGTGTTTGCTCTGTAATGAGAACCTGAGATTGAACCCCAGCACCCATTGTAGCAAGCAAAGCTTCCCACAAGTGCCTACAACTCCAGCTGTACCACACTTGACACGAGCATCTGCATAAACACACACACACCCTCAATCACACAATACATGCCCACAAACACAAATAATTATCTGAAATACCTATTTTTATTCTTCAGAGTACCATGATCCTGAGTTGTGCTGCTCTCATGGTTATGAAAGGTCTACATTGTCATTTGTAAATAGATAGTGAGTTGTTGGAAGTCTATGGATTTATCTATGTGATCTAGCAATTTATTTATAGTCAGGGTAACTTTTTGATAATAAGTACATTTCTACTAACATAATTTGAGTTATACCAATTTAAATACCAGCACGATAATGTTGATAATTTATCTCATACTCTTCCAGGATAATTTTGCATTAAACAAAAATTAAATTCTTCTTATTAGGGCCTATATTTATTTTTAGATTTCTAATTAGTACACTATAGGATTTTGTGTTCTGAGTTTTCCACGGCATTATTTCTTTCTATTAGTTTATAAAAAGTTTAAATGTTTGGGTTGCTTGTTGAAATTTCTGAATATATCATATATGGAATTTAGAAGGACAATGTTGACATCTTTTCCTTCCGAAATATCAGGATTCTTTCTTTGGCAGTGGTGTCCATTGCATTATGTTTTCTTTCATTCCAAGCCTTCACTTATTTACAAATAAGTAAATATTCAATGTTCAAATATGAAAATGAATTTGTGTGAATGCATTATGCAACTCACATTCATCTCTACTTGTAGACAAGTATTATATTAAAACTGGAGGGAAAGTATATCACTTAGCCTTTTTCTATAGTCTCCCTTGGGACAGAAGAATAAAGTATCCACAATTCTCCAGCTTCCCTAAGCTGGCAACAGCGTTAGCCTGCTCCCAGACTGTTTCACATGTGGAAAGGCCCATCTTTATGTTTTCCATCACCAAAAGAGAAAAGACAATATTGCACTTTTTCTCAAACCCAAATTATACACCTGGAGTCAGCTCATCTCAGGCCTCTTTCCATCACGGGAGGAGCAAAGGGAACTAAAACTTTATGAGAAAACGAGGGGCTCAAATGTCCAGAGAGTTAGAGCCTGACCTCAATGTCTTGAATTGCAATTCAAAGTAAACAGAAAGCTGTTCAGTATGCAGAATGTGTGCTTAATGTATTCCGTTCAGTTCACTGCCAGAAGTGAATTGTTGCATTGTGTGCAAGTCAAAGATCCAGGAGGGATTCAAGGATGGAATGTGTGGAGGGCATCACAGTAGCCCATTTAGGGCTTCAGGAGAAAAAACACAGACTGTATTGCAAGGCCAGGTAGCAGAATCACAGCCTGAAACATCACTGAAATTTAAAGCCTGCTTGTAAGCTCTTAGGCACAATAAAACTTTAAGTCAAAAGTAAGTGAAATTCTCTCAATTAAATCTATGCAGGAGAGGAAGAAGGAAAAATCTGAAGACTTTTGGACTTTGATGAAATAATCAAGCACTGTGATGTTCAAAAATCAACAGAACAGTGGAATTTGAATAAGAAACCAACTTAATGAAATACAATAGAATGAAATTATATTGTTTTATACTGTGAACTATAATACATGAAATGATAGTACCACTCTGTTAAATAAGTATATGTATTATTGGTGTTTTTACAGTAAATTGCAGAAAATATATTCTTACATACAGAAAAATAATATCTCCTAGAATACAAGGTTAAAAGGAGGCCATTGTGAAGAGATGTATAAGTATTATTTCGACTATTTCTTGGGTTATTGTACAGTCTTTTGAAATGTTTGATCATGCTGTTCAAATCCCTGAAGGTAATTAAGCATCTCAAATTCTGATTGTACAATGATTTAGATTTCAGTAAACTGTAATTCCCTTTGGGTAATATAGATTTTTAAACAGTGTTTCAGTCTGTTTAGCACAAATACCAAGCTATTCATTCAATGATTTTTACATTAATTAGAGATGAGTAACCTGAAATTTCATTAGGAAATTATTGTAAGTGAAAGATGATCATTTTTCAGATTTTATTTTGTTATTTGTATATGCATGAATATTTGTGTGGGCTTCTTTGTGTTCTTACAGTGTCACAGAGACCAAAGACGTTGGATCCCTGGACTAGAGTTAGAGGCAGCAGCGAGCCTCCTAAAGTAGATTCTGTGAACCAAACTCACATCTTCTAGAGCAGTGGTCCTCAATCTTCCTAATGCTGCAACCCTTTAACACATTTCCTCAAGTTGTGGTGACTCTCAACCATAAGAGCAATGTTGCTTCAGTTATGGAGCATAATGTAAACAATTATGGAAATAGAGGTTTGCCCAAAGAGTTACCAACCACAGGTTGGGAGCCACTGACCTAGAAGAACAGAGTATGCTCACAGTTGAGCCATCTCCCTCTCTGGTAACAATTTTTCATATGATTCTTTCCCAGGCAATTGAGATACAGAAGTAGAGGGAAAACTTTGACAATCTGTTTAAATGATGAAATCTATTTAACTCTGCCTTAATTAGTACATTTCTTTATTATGCAGTATAGTGGAACGTCTTCTACCATCAACACTGCTGTTTTTCACAGATGTTTAAAACTGAAAAATATATAGGTACATTTATAAGTGCTAATTGATTAACAATAATAAAATAACTTCTTTAAAATAATATTTTAAAAATTTGTTTATTTTATACCTCAAAATCCAAAGGTTAAGTTTTAATCTTATTCTACATTGGAACAGTATATTAAAGAAAAATTAGTGAAAATGACTCTAATTAGGAATATGTAACTCACAGTGTTCCTACAGTTGGTGGAGTTCCCTGTCTATATGTCTAAAGATTATTAAATTGAAAAACTATCTTATTTATAAGGATATATAAAAAGTAATCATGTGGAATTAGGCCAAAATATTACTTTTTCCAATTAAGGGTTTGTGATGAAGAGGAAATGTTCAAAAGAGAAATAAAAGTAATGAGTCATCATTATACTATTCATAAAATCAAGACAATAATATATCACCTCTTACATAATTTAGTTATTGCACAACCAATTTTTTATTTTTCAGAGCTGAGAGCAAAGCTCAAGGCCATTAGTTTCTGAGGCCGTTGCTATGCTATTGAGTTAAAACCCTGACCTCTGTGATACATCCTATGTAATTACTTAGTTCCACTCACCTGCTAAAATTTGGTACTTGGGAAATAATTTGCTAATATTGCTACACCTAAATATTACAGACGTTGTATTAAGCAAATATTGATGCTGTTAACGTTTCAGTCAGACTGCACAAAAATTCCACTGGTAATTACTTTTTGCTAATATATTTCATTTTTAGCTTACATACCCAGGCATTTCTCTCTAGAATATGATAAAACTATACCAAAAATCCTTTAGGAATATATCCTTTGATCATGGATGTCTTTATTGTAAGAGACTTACCTGCATTATTAATTTCCACAATCTAATTAAATCAAAACCATTTACACTTTTAATTTGAAATTGTATTGCTTCATAATTAACCAAATGGAGGATAAGGTAATTAATTTTCAGGAAACAATTTTACTGCATAAAATTAAATATCAATTAATACGTGTATTAAATTGCCAGAAGTGTTTTGAAAAATTAATTTGTTCCTAAACTTTTAGAGCAGTAGAAATTTCATCACTGTAGTCTCAATGTCAGGTAATTCACAAATAAAACACAGAGTGAATTTAATTACAGTAATCATTAAGAACATAATTATGTTTCTGTTTATCAATTATTCTTTGCGTGTTCCATCTTAATTTTAAGGTATAGGTGGCAAGTCTAAGACTACTATTTTTTATAATTATAAATCACAATGTAAAAGTATTGTTTAAGATTCTATTTGTCACTCCACCCATTCTACAGAAAAGCAAAATCTGTGTCATCAGAAAAGTGGAACTAGTTTATCTAGCGACATGGTAAAATCAATAATTTACGTGTTAATAGAAACAAACATTCCACCTTCACAAAAACATCTGTAGAAAAAAAGAACAACTTTCCAACAATAATGAATCCATCTTCCAAAAATATAATCTACTTTCTATAGTGAATAGTGGTTAAATAAAACCAAAAATTGGAACACTTCTTACTTAGAATCCTCAGGTGAACATAGATTTGCTTTACTAAATACCAGTCCTTGCTTCTCTTTATATCATTTGTTACTTGCATATATACATATACATATATATATATATATATATATTGTTTCCTTTTCTCTAAGGTATAATTCACCACATTTAAAATAAACTTTTTGCTTCTCTATAGCTAATAAAATTATTTTAATGCACTTTAAACACATCACAATAAACAAAAATTAAAACATGCAGCTATTATTCTAACGTGTCCAGAGAATTTCTCAGCTACATTTAATAGGTTTTTCCGTATATCTTAATACAAATGTTTGCTGCCGAAAATAAAATCTACAGTAAAGAAGACTTAATTTTGAAATGGTTTTGTAAGAAATAGGAAAGGATAACAGTTTGCATATTTGAACTAATTTTAACTTTTTGTTTATTCTAAATATGGGAAAGATTCCCCAAGTCTATGTACTTATTCAATCACAATATTCAAGGCAGAGAGGTTTCCATAAGTGGTAACAAAATACTAATTGCTTAAAATAGGTTTTCAAAAAGGTATTTTGTCATTTCATAGGCTTTTAATACTGTCCTACACTCTTTCCAGGGGAGCAAACAGTCTAACTGCAGACAGTTAGACTACATTGCTCCCTCCTGCCCACCAACTCCAATTCCTAAGACTCTTCCCAGCTCTGAGGCATACCACCCTCTGTGTTCTCTACCTCCCCTTTGGGCCTCATCTTCAAGGGATCACACAGATTTTTCTCTTCCAAACTTCCTCCCCACCAGTCCTGTTATCCCAGCTCCCAACTCCACCAGGCATTCCCGAGAACCCCATAGCCAACCTGCCAGAGAAGCAAGTAGCCAGCAAAGCAGCAGGGCAAGCTTCAGATTTCCCTCCCTTATCCCTTCCACATCCAATCCCTGATTTTCACCCCTGTTCTGAGCAGAGTACTTGTTGCGGCCTCTACTCACCCTCTGGCCCCTTTCCTGGGGTACTAAGCAGATTCTGGTTTACTGCCCTTCTTTCTATCCACTCGTGGAGTCCAGAAGCTCTCTCAACCACATCTATCCCCTTCTTAAGTATCAGCTTCCAGTATCTAGAAACACATTTTTCCAAGAACCCCTAGAGGCAACACTTAACAGATCCCCAGAAGAAATCCCTACTTGGCTAGACACTGCTGCCATACCCTCATAAGAAACAGAGATGGCAAAAGAAACAAAGGATGGCAAAAAACATCCATCCTACAAACGCAAGAGCAGATATTGGCACCTAGAACTGCAATGTTCCCACATCCAGGTGACTAAGCACGAAGATAAAAACACAGTCAATAACAGCCAGGGCAATATATTTCCAACAGAGACAGGCAACCCTACTACAATAGACTCTGAGAAAGGCAACATAACTGAAACACAAGACAAAGACCTTAGAACAGTCTTTATGGATATAATAGAGATTCATAAAAATGATGTTAATAAATCTATTAAAGAAAATTATGAAAACCCAAATAATGGAAGGCAATGAATAAAACAGTTCAAGACCTGAAAGTAGAAACATAATCAATGAAAAGAACACACAATCTGAGGGAGATCTGGAAATGAAAATTTTTGGATCTTGAACGGGTGTTTCAGATGCAAGTCTCTCCAATAGAATACAAGAGATGGAAGCAAGAAATAAAGATCTCTGTCAGAGAAAACGTTAACTCTAAAAAAGCTGACACAAAAATCAGGAAATCTGGGACATTATGAAAAGGCAAAATCAAAGAACAATAGGAATAGAGGAAGGAAAGGAAATCCAGGTCAAAGGCAGAAAAAATATTTTCAACAAAATCATAAAAGAGAATTTTCTTAACCTCAGGAAGGAGCTGCCAATCAAGGTAGAAGAATCATACAGAGCATGAAAGACTAGACTAGAAAACAAATTCTCTGTATACCTATTAATCAAAATACTAACCGTTCAGAACAAAGAAAGAATATTAAAAGCAACAAGGGAAAAAGACCAAGTAACTTTTAAAGGCAAACCTATTAGAATACCTGACTTCTAAATGGAGACTACAATAAAACAGAAGGGTCTGGAAAGATTTTCTACAGACTCAAGAGACCACAAATGCTAATCCAGACTACTATACACCCAAAACGTCCAATAACAAAATGAGACATTTCCTGATAAAACCAAATTTAAACAATATTTATCTTCAAATCAACCCTACTGAAGAACTGGGTAAAAACTCCAATATAAAGAGGTTAGCTACACCTAAGAAAAAACAGTGAATAAAAAAATCACATGCCAGCAAGTCTAAATTTTATCAAATGTGAACCAAAACATGGACACACACAAACAAACACACACAAGATAACAGTAATCAGCAAACACTGTTTATTGAAATCCCTCAAAATCGATGTTTTCAATTCCCTAAAAAAAGACAAGATTAGCAGAATGAATGCAAAAATAGGACCCATCCACATGTTGTATCCAAGAAACATAGCCTAATATCAAGGAACAACATCACCTTGGCATAAAAGGAAAGAAAAAATATTCGAAGCAAATGTACTAAGGAGTAATCTGATATAGTCATTTTAATAACTGAAAAAATTATACCTCAAATCCAAACTAATAAGAGGATATAGGAAAGGATATTGCATATGTATTAAAGGAAAAATTCACTAAAAGGAAATTGAAATTTGTAACATATATGCACCAAAGACAGGGATACCCAAGTGTGTAAAAGAAATTCCATTTCAGTTTAAAGCACATATTGACGCTCACACACAGATAGTGTAAGACTTCAGTTCCACACTCTTTCCAATAGACAAGTCACCCAGAAAAGTCTAAACAGAAAAGTTTCAGAGCTAAATAGCATTATAAATCAAATAGGCCTAACAGATAGTTACAAAGCATTTTACTCAAACACGAAAAAATATAACTTGTTTTCAGCACCTAGTGTAATTTTTCCAATATTGAGTTCATACTATGTGTTAAAGCAAGTCTCAACAGATGTAAGAAAATTTAAATAAAACCTTTTATCCTATCTGACCACCATGGATGAAAACTGGATATTAATCAACAACAGAAACATTGAAAAATTACAAGCTCTTGGAAAAAAAACAACTCATTATTGAATGAAGATACCTCAGGACAGAAATTAATATAGAATTTAGAGACTCTAAAAATAAAATAAAAATGAAAATACAACAAATTCAACCTCATGGGACACAATAAGGCATTACTAAAAGGCAAATTCTTAATCTAAGCGCTTGCATAAAATAAGGATATATCTTACTATAGTAACTCAGTGGTACATCAGAAAGCTCTAGAACAAAATGAAAGAAAGAAAGAAAGAAAGAAAGAAAGAAAGAAAGAAAGAAAGACGGATGGAGGGAGGGAGGGAGAGAGAAGGAAGGAAGGAAGGAAGGAAGAAAGGAAGGAAGGAAGGAAGGAAGGAAGGAAGGAAGGAAGGAAGGAAGGAAGGAAGGAAAACACACCCAAAGAGTAAATGGCAACTAATAATAAAACTCATGGATGAAATCAATAAAATAGAAACAAAAAAATCAATACAAAAAATCCGCGAAAAAAAGAATTAGTTCTATGATAAAATTAATAAGACTGACTACTCTTATCTAAATTAACTTAAAGGTGGAAATAGAAGATCCAAAATACCAAAATTAAGATAACGTATACTAAGTGTATCCAGATAAACAGGGAAATCTGATTGCACCAAATTAGAAAATCTAAGAATAATGAAAAATGTTCTCAATGAATACTACTTACTAAAGTCAAATCAAGATCAGATAAACAATTTACTCAGACTCATAACCACTAGTAAAATAAAAGCAGTAATTAAAAATCTAGCAACCGAAAAAGGCTGGGGTCTGATACTTTTTAAGACAGACTATTTCTCAGACTTTTCAAGAAAGGTTAATTTCAAGATATAATATAAAATATCTTTGGATAACTCCAGTAAAACAAGTGAAAGATCTGTATGATTTAGAACGTTAAATCATTGAAGAAAGTATGAGAAGATGGGAAGCTCTCCCATGCTCAGGGATTAATTTAGTAAAATGTATAGAATTAATAGAGTAAAAATTTCACTCCTATTGAAGGAAATATACAGAGTCAATGCAATCCCCATCAAAATTCCAATACAATACTTCACAAATTTTGAAAGGACAGTTTTTAGCTTTTTATGGAAACTTATAAACCTAGGATAGCTAAAACAATCCCGAACAATAAAGAACTCCTAGAGGTATCACCACCCTGATCTCAAATTATAGAACAAAGATACAGTATCATGGCATAAAAAACATCTATCAGTGAAATGTAAATGAAGTCCCAGATATAAATCCACACAGTGGACACCTGAATACTGATAAAGAAGACAAAGATACACACTGGAAAAAAAGAGAGAACATTTACATACAATAAATAGCGTGGGTCAAACTGGATCCCTGCACAATGCATAACTCCAAATGGATCAAATGCCTCAATATAAAACCAGATACACTAACCTGACAGAAGGGAAAGTTAGAAATAGCTTTGGACTCAGGAAAAATGTAAGAAATAGCTTTAGATACAAGAAAAAGACTTTCTAAACATAACACTATTTTCACTGGCACTAAGATCAAAAATTAATAACTGTGATCTCATGAAACTGAAAAACTTCTATATGTCAAAGGATACCACCATCCATATGATGTAGCAGCCTACAGAATAGGAAAAGATTTGAACTACACATCTAATAGGCTAATATCCAAAATACATAAAGAACTCAAAAAACTATACATCAAAAAATAAATAACCCAATAAAAAGGGGTACAGAACTTAGCAGAGTATTCTCAGTGCTGGAAACTCAAATGGCTGTAAAACACTTACAATTATGTTCAAAATCTTTAGTCATCAGGTAACTGGAAATCAAAATTACTTTAAGATTTCATTTTATCCCTGTCAGTATGACTCTGTAAGGAAAAAAAATGACCATTGATTCTGGCAAGGATGTGGAAAAAGGGGAACCCTCATCTATTACTGGTTTTATAAACATTTACAGTCTCTATTAAAATCATTCTGTCAGATCTTTAGGAAGAAAGGAATTGATCTACCTCAAGATTCAAATATACCACTCTTGAGCACATACCCAAAGAAAGCTCTATTATACTACAAAGACACATGATCAACCATGTTCATTGATACTCCTTTCATAAGAGCTAGTAACAGGAAACACCCTAGATGTCTCTCAATAGTAAAATGCATATAGAAAATATGGTAAATTTATACAATGAAACATTACTCGGGTCTTAAATGAAATTCCAATCAACACACTGCTTTGACTTAAAGCCTACTTCATGAGAAGGAACCTGTATCTCACAATTCTAGGGTGACCAAGAACCTGACATTAGACAGCCCAGGACATATGGTAAAGTCAAATATTACTGGTTTAAAAAACAAACAACAAAAAGAGTGAGCTATAAAATGATTTCTATTGACATTTTTCTGCACTCATGCATCAGTACATAGCTCAGCCATCATCAGAGAAGCTTCCTCCTGCAGTAAATGGGAACAAACAGAGAGATCCACACCAAGACTTTATGTAGACAGTGAGAGATCTTCAAATACTCAGCACTAAATTGGATGTTTCCATCAATTCTCTCCCTTCATACCTCAGGGAATACAACAGAAGTAGAGACAGGAGTAATGTAAGATCTGGAGTGGATGGAACATACTGAGAAAACAAGGCCCTCGAAAACAATATGAACAAAGGTCATAAGACCTCAGAGACTGAGGCCACGTGGGCAGGGCCTGCACAGTTCAGCACTAGGTCCTCTTAATGTATATTAAGGCTTCCACTACAGTGTTTTTATAGGAATCCTGAGTCTGCAGAGAATTCTTCTGTCATCTCTTGAGCTCTTTTCCTTTTATTGGTTTGTCTTGCCGAATGTTGTATGATTGTTTTCGTCTATACTCTATTTCGTTATATTTAAAGATGTGAAGGGATGTATGAATGAATGACAACATGGTCTCTAGGGTAAAGTTTAACAACTGAACTGTCACTTATACCTGCTTGGAGAGGGAAAATCAAGAATGCCGACCCCAAAGTTTTGGCAGCTAAGAATACATAAGGTAATTGGCAGAGAAGCTGAAGGTTTAGTTGGTAGCACTTTCCTTTGTTATATGCTGATAAACAATGCCCTCTATTCCCAGTTCCAAAATAAAACATGAATCATACAGTCTTGTCATTTGCAAACTTAGAAAGTATAAAAACCAAAACTGTGGCAATTAGAACAACCCAGGCCAAAAAAAAAAATTGACAGCATTTGGAAAATTAGAATATATGCTTTAAAATAGTGAGGTCAGATTATATGCAACCCAGAGGAATTACTTCTCCTCATTTAAAATTGTTCTTCAGTTGAAGGGAGAGACAAGCATGTAATTTGTATTTAAATTACAAAACCTTGTAACTACCCTCTCTATTCAACATATGACTTTGAATCCCCAGGTGGCTAAAAATGAGTCATATTAAATAATATTTATAATATTTTTGCAGTTACTCAGCATAATCTTATTGATATTTTATAATCAAATATTTAATATCGGATGATTTTAATTGAAGACTATAATACAACTGAAAATTGCAAATGTTACTGGTAAGTAACTTTTTTAATATCTTTAAAGTACAATCATACCATTTCAAACCTTCATAATTATCTTTTTTGGTGAACATGAGATTATTGCTGATCTGATTTTGTTGATTTATATTCCCTATGACTATAATTTTTCAGACAATAAGGGTGATTATTGTGTGCTTTTGCAGATGGTCTCTATTCCTTTATTTGCATTCTATATTGCAGCAAATAATTTGCTGGTAAAACAGTGGTACAATGTTTAGAAGTGTCAGAAAAAACAACCTGTCAAACAAAAGAAAATCTGGAGTTATACATGACCTATGCAAAGTAAAATTTACATTATAATAATATACAAACAATTTATATGTGTGTTGAAGTTTTCTCAATGGTCAAACAAACAAGGGTAGAAATAACAATAGACTCCTCTAATTGTGTGGCCTCAAGTGACCCATAAATTCCTAACTTCAGCCAACTCTAGTTTTTCAATATCATTTGGCTACTTGATGCATCTCTTGTCAGTAACCAATCACCTAAATAATTTATTTCTACAATGAACTCGAAGTTTCTATTCTCTAACTTCTGTCTTCTAATAGAGGTCCTTGAAGCAGTATAAGAATTCAGTGTTCTTTGGGAAATTGAAGATTACCCATCTTCCTACAAAATCCAGTCAAACAGTTTTTGTGTCTCTTTTGGGGAGAAAGAAGATGTGGAGACAAGGTCTCACTCTGCAGCCACTGCTGGCTTGGAACCCACTATGTAGCCCATGCAAGCCTATAATGCATGTCAAATCTCTAGTCTGTCTTTCAAGTGCTATGATCACAATCTTAAAATTCAAATATCTCTTGAGTCCTTCTATTTTTCTCCTTGACTCATTCAATGTGCTTTTAAAATTCTTAAGCAGGCATGCTCACAAATATTGATCTCTGTCCATTATAGATCTACCCATTTGCACTTAAAACAAGCCTTTTGTGTGCATTGGCTTACCTCTGAATAAAACCCTTCTTCACCTACTCATTCAATATGCGACACTTATTTACCCTGTAACGTGCTCATAGTCCAAACATAAATTCAGCAATGGGATAGAACATAAAAAAATAACAGATGAAATATCTGACTAAATAAGAGAGTCAAATCCTGGAGCTGGTATTCTGGTTGTGTAAAGACAGATCATAAGTAACTGTAAAAGTGTCTTTTTTCAGATGATGACGAGGGACCAAAAGAAAGTGAAAGGATGTTTAATAACGTGCTGTATTCATGTTTTAGTAAGAGATTTGATCACAAAATTAAGAAGAATGAGAAGTCCTGACCTTAGTAAAACTCTGAAGTAGATTAGGCAGAAAGCATTAGGAGCAAAGGCAGGAAAATATCCAAGTAAAACACAGTCTTGAGAGGAATAAGTAGGCCAGAGGACCTGGGACAAAGTTAGGGTGCAGAGAGCAATGGGACTGAGCAAACCACTTGTTGAAGGGATGGAAGGTGGAACTATGTAGATATTTGCCAGTATTTGGGGATTTTTTCCATTCTTTATATGGGAAATTATTAGAGACAGATTTGGGTAGTTCATGATATCACCTCACCTGGATTTCAATGTGATGATTGTAGATGTTTTCTTAATTTTACACTAATAATGATCGTATTCATGATTGGTCTTTGGTTTGCAGTGAGGCCAGCTGAAAACCTAAGGCATAACCTTGATCTATCTGTAGTGAGAATCTACCAGACCCTGAGTGTATTTAATTTATAGTTCCCAAGGTTTATTCTCACCATGTGTAGGTTTTATTATTTTATATTAAAGTAAATTTATACCTAATTTTACATGAACAGAAAACATTCTCTGGCCTCCTCATGTAATATCCTGTCATGGGCTAATATGAATCTTGTATGTCTTCAAATATTTCTCAGTTACTCAGTAATATTATATTTATTCACATGTTACTAAAGATCCACAAGGTGTGTGTGTGTGTGTGTGTAATGTAGTGTAGTATATATCTGTGTAATTCACTATTATACCTACAACACCTAGATTAATGTATAGCATATCCCTTTTGAATATTCAATATATACTTCTTGAAAGAATACACTTATGCTATCCCTTGTATAAAATTCTTATGAGGAGATTTATGTTTTAGAAAACTTAACAAGCTTCAGATTTTCATGTAATGTACATCTAAATCTTAAAATAAAAAACTAGAGTAAACATCTTTCATATTTATTGAAAGCTATTTCTATGATACTTCTCTAATGTGATTGGTTGTCTTGTGGATTAAATAACAAAAAAGAACAAAAAGGACGAAGCAGTTGGGCTCAGGAAATGAGAAATTAAAAACCACAATCATATACTATATAAATAGGTAGTGAGAAAGTGACAAAAATCAATAAGGAAGACTATCAGTGACCTGTGGGCCACATTGTTGTTTTTAATCAAAACATGAATGATATATCTATATAGTTTAGCGATCTCTCCGTGGTATCTTTGTGAGGGATGGATTACCAGGATAAGAGATAAAAGACAAGAACAGTACTTAACTTGGGGACTATTCAGAGAGTAAAGAAACCGAGTGATAGCAAAAGATGGTGAGAGAATAATGATAAAAAGAAAATGCTTTTAAAATTAGGCACAGAATATGTGGGAGTAGTCAACCACTGTTACAGTTGATTTAGGGACCACTCCAAGAGAAGGAGCCCATAACCAATAGTGTTTAGATAATCAAGAATTGGAAACCAGATAGTCTAGATACTAACAGTAAAAACAAACACTTCTTGTCAAAAAAGTATCAATAAAATGACTACTAATGATATTTTCTTTTATGTATCTATCAGTGTTTTTTCCCAGTCATCACCAGAGAGGCTTCCCCCACCAGCAGATGGGAAAAGATGCAAAGACCAGCCAGATACTACACACAGGGAGAGTATCGATGAGAGGTCTCCATCAAATCCTTCCCTCAATGCTCAAGGAGCCTTGCTGAAGAAGAGACAGAAAGATCAGAAAGATAGCAAGAGCTAGAGGTAGTGGAGGATGCCAGGAAAACAAGTCCCTCTGCATCAATTAAACAGGACCCATATGAGCTCACATAGAATGAAGCAGCAAACTCACGGGCTCCCATGAGTTTGTACCAGGTTATCTACATATCTGTTATTGCTATTAGCTTAGTATTTTTATGGGACTTCTGACTGTGAGAATGAGTAGGTCTCTGACTCTTACACTAGCTCTTAGGACTGTTTTTCCTCCTGTTGGATTGTCATGTCCAACTTTGTTATGATCGTTTTTGCTTCATCTTATGTTGTATATTGCCATTCTTGATTATTTTTTAGGAGTCTGTTATTTTCTAATGTAAGTCAGAAAGGGAAGGAATCTGGATGTAAGGGGTAGCAGGAGGAACTGGAGGAGTAGAGGAAGGACAAACTATAATCAGGATATATTTCATGAGAAAATAATCAATTTTCATTAAGAGGGAAAAAATAAAGATTGAAATACTCATCCATACAAAAGTTCAGGCTTGAGATTTGAACAACAGCAAACTATTTCTAGATTTTAAAACACTCATTTCCTCTCACATATGCTAAGATAACTGGTACAGTCACAAAGGTGTGACTACCGTGATACTTCTCACTACACTCAGATCATGGTCTTAAAAACATCTAGCATATTTTCTTAGTCCCAGTTAAGTTAAAAAGTACAAAAATGACACCATAAGTAGCCTTTTGGACCTCTCTGTTCTCAGTAACAGAGTCATACATCATCCCAACATGACACTGAAAAATATTCCTTGTCAAGCAATAACTCGCTGAAGTGTGCGTCTCTGTGTATTGCAATTATTTAAAACTCACACTCTTACCAAGATTGAGAGACAATGTGCCTTCTTCCCTAGGTTTGTAACTGGTATGTTACCAGGTTAGACTCAATTATATGCATGCAAATCGATACCATCATAACTGTTATCAGGAATGAGGCATCTACTGTTCAGATTCATCTACAACTGTGTGGGTGTGGTGGGATTTCTTTTTTCTAAATCCTTTTTTATCACTTTTTATTAGATTTGAATCGACCTTTATAATTCTGATGTTTATAGCTAAAGATTTATTTCATTATTATTAGATACTTTACATGCTTTCTCTTTCAGTACAGTTGTGTAGTGTGAGCGCCTTCACTTTATCCTTTTCTTCTGATACCTCTCTGACTCCAATTCTCCCTCTTCCTCTCTCTCTCTCTCTCTCTCTCTCTCACACACACACACACACACACACACATACACACACACATACACACTCACTGCTATATTTACTTTGTGTTGTTTGTGTGACTACTTTCATGTTTGCTTATGTGTACATGTATAGACATGAACCTGTATATGTGTGGAGGTGGGTGTAGAAGAAGAGGAGTCGAAGGGACACTATGTAGCTGCCAAAGGCATAGCATGCTGCACTGGTAATCCGCAAACTCATGGCGATACACAGATTAATAGAAATGGGTTAATTTAACATGTAAGAGCTAGCTAGGAATACCCCTAAGTCATTGGCCAAACAGTGCTATAATTGATATAGTTTCTATGTGACAAGAAAGCACAATCACCATCTACAGAACACAGTGCAACTTCAGGTATTGTTTATCAGCATTCAACACACTTCCTTAAGACAGAATCTACAATGGCCTGAAACTCACCAAACACATTAGGCAGCTGAGCAGTGAGCCACAAGGATCTGCCTATTCTGTCTGCTTTAAGAGTTGAGATTACAAACACTTATATGATGATATTTTTATACAAGTTCTTTTAGTTCATGTGTTCACGCATGCAAAGCAAGCACTTTAATACTTGGCTGTCTCCCCATTACTCCATTTACTTATTTATTGGGAGAATAATGCTGACTTCTAGATTTCTTTAAAATTAATAAGACTTTAATCAGTGATGAAATATCATTTTTGTTTAAAACTTATGTAAATGCATTTATGGATTACTACAGCAAATGGCTAAGAGTAGTTGCCATAAACCTTTCCAATGAAGCATGCATTATCCCATTTGAAGAAAAGACTTATTGAAGCGGTAAGAACATCTTGGTATACAAGTAGCAGAGTTTTGTAAATGGATGAATTACTAAGAAAGATTAAAGCAGAAATACATTTACATTAGCATGTAGTCCCCCTTTATTGTGATGAAATTTATGCAAAGATCATATGATACAACTGCTATGCTTCATGTGAAAGTTAATTAGATGTTATTAATATGTGATGATATTAATCAGGAGCCTCAGCATGCGATTATTTTCTGCAGCAGTAGCTATGAGGCATCATTCTGCTCAAGATTTGTGCTTTTAGAAATGGTCCCCATCATGTCTCCACTTTCAACATGTGAGGTAAAGAAATAAAATATCCCAATTGTGTTCCTCTCTTTTGTCAAAAATACCAGGAAGATTCAGCAAAGGAACAGAGCAGCCACTAAATGACTGTACCTATTTCAAACACAATAGGAAGGGAATGTGGGCTGTGAAAAATCATCAATACTTAAAGACCAAAAAGCATTAACGTAGAGAGGTTTGAGGGAGTATCCTTGGGTAAACATCTTTTTCAGACTACTCAGAAAAAGACAGTTAAAAACAGTTGATGGTAAAACAGGTTTGGTTAGCTTAGACAAAACCATTTCTTTTTCTTCGTGAAAATATAAATACATATTAATGAAAAATTATTTCTGGATACAATGAAAGGTTGTGATTATAATATCTCTAATGAGAAAAGTGATTTGTTATCTGTATCTACTCTCAGGTAAGTTATTGTAAAAGGTAATAGCATGGCATCGCTAATTAGACAGATTTAAGTTGAGGGTGTGCATTCCCCTTTAATTCTTAAAGAAATTATCTTCATGGCCCATTAAGAATCTTCTTCACTAAGGAAGTTGATGTTTCATTAAGTTTTCTTTCAGAGATGTAAGACAGATGAATTTTACTAGGTTTATATCACTATAAAAAGACAATTATTATTATTATGAATCTTCTTTGACATAGATTTACCATTATAATTTACAACAAGGATCTAGATGCTGTCATACAAGAAATATACTTTTACACTAAAACTCAGTTCTAGTCTCTGTATAACTTGATTTTGCCTTTTGAGTCATTGTTTTCAAAACCATGCAGACTGGTCATAAACTTTTACAGTTATGAAATTTGCCTCTTTTCTTTTAAAATTGCTAATACCATAGGCAGGAGCTAACACATTTAGCTTTTATTATCATCATAAGATAAAAAATGATATTCTAAGGTAGACATCGTCCTTGCCATAAATCCTGGTTATGGAGCATTAGGATTCATTATTGAACCAATGATTTATCGATTAGGAATTTAGCTAGGTATGTGGTTCATACCTCTAATTTCATCATCCAGGAGGCTGAGGCAGAAGTACCCTTATGATTATAAGACCATCCTGGGCAACACAGTGAGTTTCAGGTTATTCTGGGCTGAAGTTGAGACTCTAAGTCAAAGATAGCAAGAAGTTTTATTAATTTTATAATCCTGAGTAAGTGTTGGTACATATGTTAGGAAACTGACCTGCAGTTTCTTCAAATGCAACTTGTGTTGTTTATGGAATTGAAGGAATTAAGGAACTCCTTCAATTAAGGAATTGAAAGAGGTAATTAACATGGACTCTAAACCAACCTGACTGATACTGGATATTAATAAATAAATTCACCCATATGAGAAGTAGTACATGAGCACACTCAATAGATACACGTTCATAGATACACGTTAAGAGGCTTTCTGTGTTTCACTGTGTGTATCCATTGACAGAGGCCTCAAAAGATCATATTAAGAAAACACCTTAAACATATGGCCCCAGGTCCCTGGAAAACCAAACGTGATTTTTTACTTCTTTATTTAAAGCTTGTCAGTGTTCTGTTATAGCAGCTCCAGTAAGTTCAAAATATAGCCAATGCCATTAAAAACAGACCAGATTCAAAGTCATCCCAGTAATGCTGGTGAGAAGCAGAAAAGAAAATGAATCTTAAACAAGAGCTCTTACTATGTTACAGCAAATGGAGCTTGGTACCAGAACAGCTTGCTGCTAAAAGATGTCCAGTCATACTAAAAAAGACATTTGTTCAACTATGTTCATTGCATGTAAAAAGGAGAGGCAGGCTGTGTCCCGCCACCTGGCTCCTGGATAGCTTTATCCGAAATAATTACAAGGAAATTGTATTCTTTTAAACACTGCCTGGCCCATTAGTTTCTGCCTCTTATTGACTAACTCTCACATCTTTAGTAACCCATTTCTATTAATGTGTGTAGCACCACGAGGTGGTGGCTTACCAGAAAGAATCTTAGCCTGTGTCCATCTTGGAGAGGAGAGCTATAGTGTCTGCCTGCCGCTGTTTTCTTTCTCCCACAATTCTGTTCTGTCTACTCCACCCACCTAAGGGCTGGTCTATCAAAAAGGCCAAGGCAGTCTCTTTATTAATCAATGAAAGTAACATATAGACTTATCACCCTCCTCCATCATTTGCAGCATTATTTGTAACTGCCAGAAGTTGGAAACAACCTAGAAGCCCTCAACTAAAGAATGAATGAAGTTTTCATGCAAATGGATGAAACTAGAAAACACCATCGTAAGTGAGGCAACCCTGATCCAGAAAGATGAACATGGTATGTACTCATTTGTAAGTGGATACTAACAATAAACAAAGGATACTGAGCCTATAGTTCATGATCCTAGAGAAGCTAAGTAACAAGGTGAACCTAAGAAAAGCATATATAGATTCAGTTGGAAAGTCGAAATAAACAAAATTGCCTAAAAAATAAAATGGGAGCATGTGGGTGGAGGAGAAGGGAGGGTTGAAGGGCAAGAGAAAAGGAGAAGGGGAAGGGGGGAGGAAAACTTGAAAAAACAGAATCGTCGAGATGGAGAAAGAACAAAGATGAGAGCAATGAAAGAGATATCTTGATTGAGGGAGCCATTATGGGACTAGCAAGAAACCTGGCTCTAGAGAAATTCCCAGGAATCCACAAGGATGACCCCAACTAAGACCCTAAGCAATAGAGCAGAGGGTGCCCTTTGCTCTGTAGTCAGACTGATGAATATCTCAAATATCACCATAGAACCTTCATTCAGCAACTGATGGAAACAAAGACAGAATCCCACCGAGGAGCACTGGACTGAGCTCCCAAAATCCAGTTGAAGAGTGGGAGGAGTGGGAATATGAGCAAAGAGGTCAAGAACATGATGGATACACCCACTGAAACGTCTTCCTGAACTAATGGGAACTCACCAACACCAGCTGTACAGGGAAGGAACAAGCATAAGACCAAACTAGACCCTCTAAATGTGGGTGACAGTTATACGGATGGGGCAAAATGTGGGGCCACTGGCATGGCACTAGGATTTATCCCCACTGTTTGTACTAGCTTTTAGGAAACCCATTCTCTTTGGATGGATAACATGTTCAGCCTACATATAGCAGGGAGGGTCTTGGATCTTCCCCAAAGCAATGTGCCTTACCCTCTCTGTGGAGTGGTGGGGTAAGGGAGTCAGTGGAAGGATTGGGAGAAGGGGAGGGAATGAGAATTTGAATTGGTATGTATAATGAAAAAGGTTGTTTGTTTTCTTTTATAAAACAGCTAACCAGTGTTGATTTCTCCTACTTTGATTTAATTTTTTTTTTGTTTCATCTCCTTACCACATAATATTTGGCTACCCACAGGACTTGCTAGGATTTTTATAGGAATTTTGCTAAACATATGGGCCAATTTAGGAAGAACTAACATTTTTACTATGTTGAGTTTTGCAATCCATAAATATGTCTTTTTATTGATATAACCTAATTTGAACTTTTCATTAGTATTTGTTCATTTTCAAAATACAAGTCCTATATATGGACTTATATATATTTCCTTAGAAAATAATTAGTCCTGCTGTATTAGTAAAGAAAGAAAAGATGACATATATATGTATATGTATAGATAGATTATAGATACAGATAAAGATATATATGTTAAATATAAGACATGTATCATGCATTGTAAATTTACTTTATTACTACTTACCTTTCCCATTTTTGTAATAATCATGAAAAAAGAAAGCAACTTGAAGAAGGTGGCATTAATTTTGTCTCAGAGCTTGATGAGACAGTCAATCATGTCAGGGTATTCATGGATATAAGTATGTATATAGCTGGTCACACTGTGTCTGCAGTCAGGCACTAAAAAAAGGTGAATGGTAGGAATCAGCTAACTTTCTTCCTTTTTATGTAGACAGAGGATGTATTCCCTATACAGCTAAATCTTTTCAGAAAAAGCCTCAAAGACATACCCAGAGATGTGTTTCCATGGTGATACTAAATATCCAGCCAAGTCAACAATGAGCATTAATGATCATATATACATGAAAGTAGAGGCAAGGTTATCTGGAAAAAAAGATATAGATTAGGTAAATATCCATAGCATATTCAATACATGAATAAAACATTTTTATGAAACTGGTCAGTGTGTTCAATATATGTACATGAATAAAAAATCAGTTTCAATGATTTTGGAAACATAAAATTTTAGCATTTACCTTCACCCTCTGGCCTCTGATTGATGGAGAAAATTTGGCCTTTTGCAAGTGAAGCATCTCAGTTTTAGCAGAATTTTGTTTATTATACTGTGGTTTAAACAATTGAAAGTAATCTTGATAATTATTACTCATTGAGATTTTCTATAATCATATAGTATTACTATTATCATTCAGAAAACATTGAAATGAGGGTCCAGAAAAATAAACAGGTTTTTGCTGGTTGTCTACTTTGTAAGAAGTCAAAACTTTACATAACCACACCGTGTAACTTCTTTTAAATCTAACTTAAAAGGAGTCAATAGTGTTAGAGAGTTTATAAAGGACACCTCAAATAAATCCACCCTTTTCAAAATTGATGGGCAGTTTCCTTGGAAGTGGTACACAGATAGGATAAGAAATGACTAGCAAGGCTCATAGGACAGAGAATAACCACAGAGTCATGGCTTTGGAATACAGGTGTGGTAAGTAAACCATTGACAGCATTCAGTCAAGAACTGAAATGTGTTATAAAAAAGAAGGGAAAAACAGAACTGAAAGATAGTCATTTTTATTTGTTAAGAACAAATTTAGTAAGAAGTATTTTTGACACAATTTGCAACTTCGGGAGAAGATGAAACATAGTAAGAACTTGACTAACGTATGTTTTATTGGTATGATTAGGCTGCCTGAAAGAAAAGATGTCTGAATCAATTCTGAGAATTTGTATAGCTGTGCCATGAGCCTAGAAACAGGAACCAAAAGGGTATTGCAAAGGACAATCATGCCAAGGACACGCACGTCCTTTTCAGTGTCTTGTGAATCCATCTCAGGCCACCACTTCACTTTCTATTTTGTCTATTTTAAATGAAACAAGTATAATCAGGGACACAACAAAAAGTAGTTCTCCCCTGCACCGACAGATATTCCTTACCATTATTCTTGCAGAAACAAATGTGTGTCAACAATTTCAGCTGTTTCCTTAAAAGATTGCTGGCTAGATGGGCGATTTACAAAAGTGCACTAAGTTGCACTAGCGTGAAATTGATATTTTGTTGTTCTAATATATTGTTTACCTGAAACACTGGAAAGTAAGTGAGGAAAACTCAGCATTCAAGCAGTAGAAAGTGGTAGAATTTACCTATAATTCGGGCAAACTGTACAAACTAATTATGTTGTAGAACTCTTTGAAAAATAAGATCAATTGTCCACTATTATAATATTTCAACAGCAGGATGAAAGATGCTCCAAAAGGTTAGTAATTCCTGAACAAGCATGGATACCTGACTTCAGATCCAACAACTCCAGGCTAAAAGCTGACAGTATGTTATATACTTATAAACCTATAAACAGAACCAGAAGATAATATTTAGGTGGATAACCAGGGCTCATTGGCCAGCCTACTCAGCCGAACTTCAAAACTCTAGGTTCAGCAAGAGACTCTGAATCAAAACAACAATAACAATAAAAATAAAAGTAGCAAATGTAGAGAAAAATAAAAGAAGAAACCAGATGTCAACTTGAGATTTCCCACATGCAGACACACATGTAAGTATATGCCCACACATGAACATATACATAAAAAACTCACTCAAAGATTCGAATATAATCTCTAACAACTACCTCAAATATACAAATGATGATGATAGTTATTAATTAGTAAAATCCTCGGGGCATCTATTATAAAAAGCAGATTGCTTGTAATATATCTCATACAAGTCAGTAGTTCTTCAATGGCATATGCGGTTAATGAATTGAAATGTTGAGAAGCTAGGATGTATTAAAACTAGAAAAAAATGCCAATTCTTTTTTTCCAATGACTGGAAAAAATGCCAATCTTACCAATAGTATACAACAAGGAATCCCCATGTGACTTTGGGAATGAAATGAATGCTTTTAACATATGCTTCCATGTAGTTCAAGTGCGGATGCTCAGATCTACCCTCCCTCATTCTCTGCTCTGATTTAGTCTTTCTGAAGAGATAGGTTGGAACAACTTGCTTCAAACACTCCCAGAATTTGCTCCTGGTGTGTGTTTGTGCTCTCAAGCTGAGCATAAGTTTTCCCTACTGTGATCCTTTAAGGTAGCCTTTGATTGAAGGCTCAAGGGGATGGGATTTCAATGGAAAAGGAACCTTCACTCACTACTTCATAGTATTACTTTTACTGAGAGAATCCATGCAATTCTCCACAAAAGGTAGCAGATTCTGACTTTGCTAGGCACAGGCATTTTCCAAACGATGAAGTCTTCATTGTAAACTGTTTACACACTTAAGTGATGTATAATGTTTAGAAATAAGGAAGTGATATTACTGGTAGATCCAAGACTCTGTAACTGACTTTCTCTCCCAGAAACCAGGCTATGTCCCTGCATTCTGTTACTTAGAACAAGACCTGATAATTTGCTGAGACTAAAGTCTCAATGGGAAAAGTAAATCACCTTCTACCCTTTGCCTGCCAGACAGGCATGTAGTGCTACTTACTGCTTGCTTTCCTGTCAGGTAGGTTAGGTTTCACTAAGTCACAGGGT